>NC_143053.1:98050000-98177500 GCF_052426305.1 Pelodiscus sinensis
TTTTTCTAAAGATTGTTCGAAAAAGACTCTTTCGAAAGAGGCTTGCAGTCTAGATGTAGCCAAAAAGTCTAAGAAGGGTAGCCGTGTTAGTCTGCAACTCTAAAAACAATGAGTGGTCCTGTGGCACATTAAAGACTAACAAAAATAGATGTAATATCATTAGCTTTCGTGGGCAAAACCCACTTCATCAGATGAGCTTTAGTCAACTAATTTAAGAACATAGGAATTGTCAGACTGAATCAGACTGGTTTGTGTAGTGCAATGTTTCTCAAACTGTGTTCCGCGGAGCTCTCGTCTCCACGAGACATCTCCAGGGGCTCTGCGAGGTTGATAAACTGGAAACATCGATAGGTACAACACATACAATCAGTGGACCGCTGGTGGCTCTGCATAAATTTTTATGCATGTAAAGGGCTCCAGAGCTCAAAAAGTTTGAGAACCGCTGATGTAGTGTAACACTATTTCTAACAGTCTCAGGATATGTCTACACTACATGCCTCTGGCGACAGAGACATGTAAATTAGACTGCCCGACATAGTCAATGAAGCTGGGATTTAAATATCCCCAGCTTCATTAAAATAAAAATGGCCACCGTGCTATGCCAGCTCAGCTGATGGTCGGCATAGTGCGGCAGTCAAGATGCGGATCGGTCAACAGGGAACACTTGTCCCCTTATGCCTCGTGAAACGAGGTTTACAGGAACAGTCGACAAAGGCGTTCCCTGTCGATCGATCTGCATCTTGACTGCTGCACTGTGCTGACGATCAGCTGAACTGGCACAGCGCAGCGGCCATTTTTATTTTAATGAAGCCGGGGATATTTAAATCCTGGCTTCATTAACTATGTCGGGTAGTCTAATTTACATGCCTCTGGCGACAGAGGCATGTAGTCTAGACATACTCTCAGAGAGGTAGCTGTGTAACTCTGTAATTAAAAAAAACCGGAAATAGTGAGTGGTTCTGTAGCACTTTAGAGACTACCAAAAAATATATAGTATCCTGAGCTTTCATGGGCACAATCCACTTCTTCAGATGACTGGACCAAGAGGCACGGAGGGGTTTTTAAACTATTTCTAACAGTAGCCAATGATAGCTGTTTCAGAAGAAGCTGCAAGAAGGTCATTAATGGGTAAATATGTGCCTTCTGGGAAATTTCTTCTAACCCAATGAGTCATCAAGTGACTTTTTCTTACGTTTTGAAGTGTGAATGTGAATATCCATTCTGATTTATTCATTATTGTCTAATTTTGTGGATGTTTTCATTACCCATATAAAAGTTAAAACTTTTTTAGAATTCTTCTAAAGTCTTGTCCTTAGTGATATCTCCTTAGTGATAAGTGTCATAGATGAATTGTGCTTTGTGTATTAGAATAAAAATATTTACTTTTATCAGTTATATTTTTTTTCCTTTCAGTTTTGTTGAATGTCCTGTTGATCATATATTATGATTAGGTAAAAAAGACAAGTGGTTTACTTTATCTACCTCATTCATTATTTTGTATATGCTTCTATCATTTTCCTTCTTATTAATTTCCTCTTCTCTAAAAAGTTCACATCTGTTCATAGATTTTCTATTTTTTTGAATTATTTTCCTAAACCATTTCTGAAACTCTTTCATTTCTGCAGTGATATTTTTTAGATGAGTCCTCAGCATGTAATTCTTAATTCCTTGAAGTGAGGGGAGCTATGCCAGTTTACACAGAAGCACTCTAGTAGTAGGGTGAAACTATAAATACGTAGATGGAATCATGCCCAGGTTCTTTTCTTGAGTGGTTACTGTTAATTTAGAACCTGGCAACAGGAACAAGTAGTCCAAATTTTCTTTCATTGTACATTACCTAGCATTTGTCAACCATAAATTTAGTTTGCCATCATGTTGTCCATTCACCTAGTTCCCAGTAGCCACCCCTCAGCCTTGGCATCCCCTGGTGGCTTTTTTTTAAAGCGTCCTTCGAAGTTTTTCAACATTTTCTTTGGTCTTAAATAGAAAAAAATTGTATTGTGAGAACATTTTCCCACCTCAATATTCACCTCTATTTTAAGATCATGCTTAAATAGATTTAAAAAAATCATCCCTAATATTGAATGTTAAGACATCTTTTTTGTCATATTGAAAATAGACAACAATTACCTAATTGTGTTGCTTGTCTCTTATCTAGTTTGTGAGTGATTATATCAAGATGTTTCCCTCCTCTTTCCTGTCCCTCTTAAACACTGGATATTGTTTAGCTCCCACTTGTTTTATTTAGGGAGTTGAGATGGGTGACAGTTTGGATCACTTGATGATAACCTGTTCTGTTCATTCCCTCTGGGGGCACCTGGCATCGGCCACTGTCAGAAGATAGGATACCGGCCTAGATGGACCTTTGGTCTGACCTAGTTTGCCCATTTTTATGTTCTTATGAATGTTCTGTGGTTTGGAATTATTGAATGTTGATGATATTATGAGGTTATATGGCTTAATTAATGGAATCCATGTACAAAACATTTAGATATATTTTTCAAATGTACTACAAAACATACTACATCATAATTTCAGATGTACTCAGTAAAGGCTGGGCACAGCTGAGGGATAGGTACAAAGAAGCTATTGCTGTCTCTTAATCCCCCAGCTAATTATGTGGTAGTCTGATCCCTGGCATAGTTTTTGCTCTAACCTATACTGGCTTCCTTTGGATCTGCTGGTTTCAGTGTTTGGGAGGACTATAGCCACACTCCCATTTCCTGAGGGACATCAAATAAGTGGTTTAGAGTCTGCTGTATATCAGCTGGAAATTCCTTCATGCCAGTGGAATTGTCCGCTTGCCTGATATGCAGAATTTAGTCTGTTCCATAGAACATCTCAAAGATGACTTAATAATAGCATAAAGGAGTTAGCCTATCATATTTTCAGTCCTATCGGTGTGTTTGCTTTTTGCGAAGATTAAACCTGTTACTCCATTTTCATGGATTTATTTTGTTCAGGATAGATTTGTGTAGCTGAATCCTGAGTAATCTTCCATATCTGCTTTAGGTCCCAATGCAGTGTAAACCCTACGTTTTTGCTGTGTTAGTAAGGTATGGATTTGGAGAACTTGAACATGTTCTCTGTGCATAGGACTATGGAACCTATGTGATGCCTTTTCCTGCCCAAACATGATTAAAGGGCCAAAGACAGTGTTTTGGTAGTATGTCTACACACAGTTTTGAGTAAAATGACCAAATTTCTGTGTAAGAAGAAAAGCAGCAGGATGTGTCTGTGACTTACCATTTTTCCTCCCCAGAACCTTACTGTATGTAGCCCCTGCAGGATGGTGTTGGTGTTGAAAATTCTGTCTTTTAGCTTTGTGATATTGGAGGATATTTCTGTATAAACAGAGTAGGGCTTATATGCTTCTTTTCCAGAATTTGGGCGTATGCTTTTTAAGACTGAGAAAATGGTCATACATAACTAAAAAGCAAGGCAAAGAGTTAATCACTTGGGAATCACAGAACATGACTGGTGGACTTTTATGGTTAGGTGTGTTCACTATTAGAACCATTCACTCCACTCTGAATGTGTCATCAACTCCTATGTTTCAAAAGTGAAAGATAGTACTTTGTGTTTTCTTTATTATTGAAGAATCAGACCCAATATTTTGGCTTATTTATTTCATAATTTTAATTCTTTAAATATATCAAAGCCTAGCTGTTGAAGAAAATATTATGAATAGATTCATTTTACCGCAGTATGCAGCTCTTAATTAATTAACTACTAAAATTACTATTAAGGTTTGTTTTAAAACACATCTAGTAAATAATATTTTATGATTCACTTAATATGATTGCCATTTGATTTTCAGAAAAAGTAAACAGAAAAAATTAGAATAGTGAATCAAAGGATAAAATTATCTTGTGATAGGAAACAATCTATAAATTGTAATAGTAGATTAAATACTGCATTAAAAAAATATGTGCTATAAGATGTATGAATATATGTTTGACTTTGATTCTACTTTGATGGAGAGAAACTCCTTTCACGATAATAATTGCATTTAACATTTCATTTTTCTGGTATATACTAGAAAAATGCAAGCTAAATTCCTGGGGAGGAACATAGTCTTAAACATTTTGCTTTATCTGCTCATTCCAGTAGATGGCTACAGTTCACTACCAAATTGCAGCTATAATAGATTTTTTACAGTAAGTAAATCAGAAGATGAAGGTTGAATTACTATAAATGAATTGACCTGTACATTTTTCTTATTTCATGTGCTTAGTCATGCATTATTCACAATTTTTCTAAAACAAACAAACAAACTTTATTTCTGTGAGTCAATGTTTTCTAATGTAAATATTGTTGTTACTGCCCTAATTTTCTAGCATTTCTAATTTTGCTTTACTAAAGAAGTGCTCATAATATCTGAATACAAAGTGAACTGGGTCATCTTAAGGCTGTGTTAGTTTTATAAAGAGGTTACTTCCAAAGTCTCAACGTTTTTCTTATTTTGTTACTGTTTTTGGTCGTAATAAATGGTTCTATTTCCATTTATAATTCGGCTTTGCCAAATCAGCTTTAGCTTTTATTGAAGCAGCTGTTTTCAAGTGAGCTTTTTCAGTATTTAGCGTGCAGTGAAATCTTTACGTATATGAAAGTTTATTTACATTTATGTTGTATTTTGTAGGATTTTAATAATCAAAATTTCTACCCAGGTTTTTTTAACTTGATTTGCATACAGCTAACATGATATAGAGGAATTTTTTAAGCTACTTGAGAAGCAGCTTGCTACTGAAGAACTAGTCATTAGCAGTACACGGAGTTCTTTCAAAATGTATATTAGTCTTTTATACAGTATGAAGTAGTTAATAATAATAATAATAATACTAATAAAAACCACTGAAGTAGTAGTATCCCTATTGTCTTTCCAAACAGGTTTACATCTAGAAAAAGGATATAACAGACCAAATAATTTTGAATTTATTATATAAATTAATGTTTAATTCACTGGTGCCCTGAATATGAAGGAAATGCTCCAAATTACTCTTACTATTTTTGCTAATGTATTTTGCTATGAGATTTCTTATCGTTATATGATTTTTTTTCTATACAGCAGCTTCTAGCTGAACAGAGAAATTTAAGATAGAGATTTTTGTTATTTTACAAATAAAAATACTCTTATTCTGTATTATTGCAATCTTAGGTACCTTTGCAATCAACTGCCAGTTTATATAGCTGGCTACAACTGCTTAATCTATTATTAATAAGCAGTAGTACTGAGCTACACAAATGATAAAAATGTGCCAGATTGATGCAGGAATTTCATTTAATCTCTAGACTACATACAATACTTTATGCTCTACCATGAAGATAAATGTATTAATTATTTATAAATTCTTTATATTTTATTGTATCGATTTAGAAATTCATTCATTATCATTGAAATATATTAAGAGAGGCCTTAACTGTAACTAAAATATTTACCATTTACCCATTTGGTTACATTGTCCTTAGTCACAGTGTCCAAAGAATCATTTATTAACAGAATAGATTTACAGTTTTAAAATTGTGTCAGGATTCTAGAAAATAGATGAATGTTTTATTATCTTTTGATATCAAGCATCAAATATACTGCATTATGCATGGAGAACAATCAGCTATTTGAACATTTTATATTTTTATTTTATTGCATGGTTCAGTAAAGGAGTTGCTCATCTTTAGACAAAAAAAATGCATTTGATCCCACTTTGAGAGTATATACAGTAAGTTTATCAAGGAACATACTTTTAAAATAAGGTAAACAATATTACTTCTGTCACCTCTGGTGTTCCTGGAAGTGGGACACACAGACAGAATGCTTTGGTCCCTAAACCAGAGATATTTCAACTGCCCTAGAGAGCACCTGGCCATGCTTAGAACATTTAAGTCATGCGAAGATAGTACCTGGAAGGCAATTATAGACAGGACAAGGGATGTACAGTAATGAGTCCCTGTAGTACCTTCATGAACTATAGAAAGGGAGCAGAAAAATTAATAAGGCAACAATTGTGCCTTAGTAAAAGGTTTAAGTATTAAACAGATTACTTACTTAAAATGTATTTCTACTTATTTGAACTTGTCTAATCACTTATTTAAATTTCTTATAAACCATTACAGAATTTGTTTACCTAATTAAGTAGAAAGAATGTATGGAATTATTAAGCTCACTGTTTTATTGTGTAATATGCTGTCTATATTAAGGGGCTGTGCAAGTGTTTTACTTATTTTCTGTGAATTAAACTTTTCCCCCCTTTCTGGTTTTATTTTTATTTGGATTGTTATGTCTCTTCTTTATGTTCTTCACTTTTGTTTATTTAATACATTTAAACAAAAAACAGTGTGTGAAATTAATGTTAAAGTTTTGCCTTAAATAAGTGAAAGTTAGGAAAGCTAGGAAATTCACAACTGAGCCTGAAAACCTATCCTTAAACTGCTTTCATATGTAGAAATTTCCAAAGTCACAGATTGTTAATGGACCAAAATGGCTCGTGGTCATGATGCCACTTTTATGGGTAATGTATTAAACCCAAGTATGGTCTCTGTCACCTCCATAATCTTTGCAATGGCATATGTTCTAATAATGCTTGCTCATCCTTGGGATGATAACCAAAGCTGTTGGGTCCTCATGCTTTATCCCAACTAGCTTTCTGGGCTGTCATTTAACTGTGTTGCCTGAACTGCTTTCCATTCTGTATTGAAGCTGCAATTAATTCACTTGGGTGGCCAATAAAGCAGGCCAACTGGAATCGTATTCATTGCTGTTCCTCTCTTAGCCACTAGGGAGTGTTAAAGTAAGACAATGAAATTAATTGCTGACCCTCCCATCCCTTTGAAATGAAAATGCTGTTCTAACTTTACATACAAGCAACATTCTAGGCCTCCTCTGTAGTGTAAATATTTTTAGCATTGGATATATTTATCTTTATGATCTTTAGAAGACATTAAAGGTAAAATGCTGAACATTTATAAGTAAAAATGAATTCGTTGCAAGTTTTGTATGCTTGTATTATTGCTAACACATTTAGTTAACGGTAAACTTATTTGCATAATTTCGATGGTAAGTTCATCATATCTGTCTGGGAAAGAGGTAAACATTTTTAATCTGATATTTGCTGAAAACTGTTGACTTGTCTTTATCTAATTATTTACTTAAAGAGTGTTCAGCAAATATCATGTATTTCATTAACTGTATGCTTACTTAGAGTAACACAAGATAGTTACATTTTAGTGAATCAAGAATCACAGTACAATTGTGTCTGCCTTTGAAATACATTTTGATTACTTAGGTGAGTTCAAATTCAGCATGCTAACATGATAATATATAACAAAATACTAAATGATCTTTACAAGATGATGTATATAAAATGAACCCTTTTCTGTACATAAACTATTTCAGTGAACTTTTATTTTTAATTAGAAACATAAGAGATTGCAAATACTCCTGAATTTTCTCCTTTTGTCTGGGAATTTTAGACAAAAACACCTGGGAATCTTAACAGGTACATTAGATGTGGCAGACATTGGGTCTACATGATACAGGCTTTTGTAGTGTGCCCTACATTTGTACTGTGTATCCAAAAATAAAATATTTTCAGTTTTCCTAGATAATAAATTTTTTCTATATCGGCAGGCTAAAAATGTATGTTTAAGATTGTACAATTTTTTGTTTTCCAAAAGTCCAGCATAGTTATTGCATTTCTTTTATCTTTATTATTGTCACCTGCCTGTGTGGTTTGGTTCTTTTTCAAGGTTTTTTTTAAAAAAAAAAAAATCTCTCCTTTCCCCTTCCCTCGTCTGGAATTTAATGCTAAATTAATTTTGGGACTGATTATGTTCATTCTAATTTCATAAGAATTTGGTGTTTCTGTGATTTACAGATTAAAAAGGACAAAAGCGCTGATCATTATTAGGCACATTTTAACCCTATTTCATGAACTCTTTTTGCATGTATTTTAAAGAAAGAGTTTTTGTAATTCTTAAATTACTTAAAAAGTTTTTCTTTCTTTCAAATATTAGAACAGCGGAGAAACGTGTTAGGTAGAATATTATGAAAACAATGAACTGGTAAATATATATAAAATTACATGGAAAAAAGATAGTATGATAATTGACTTTTGCATGATGTTTAAATGAACATGGTTATAAATAGGAATACTTAACTAAAAACAGAAATACATTGTGTAAGCTTAATGCATTAGTCTTGTATATTTGTGCATGAGTGAACAATTATTTTAAAAAGTTTATAGATATTGTTATAGTGCCAAAATTTATACTGAAACAAACTATTCAGATAATGGTGACAGAAGACATGTTTGATAGCTGTGTTCGAGAATAAATAGGCAAAACATTTGTGGATTTTTTTAATGATTACAGTTCTTGATAGCTTTCATAAGAGTGCACACAATTTATGACAACTCCAATAAAAAGACGTGGCAGCAAAACTTTCTGAGTTAGCGGCAAAGTAAATGGGGCAGGTTTTGCATTTTGAACAGAAATCTTATGAACTGTGATTGAATTTGTCGTGAAAGTGTGTCAGCATTAATAAAGTATTTACGTGCAAGGTTGCTGGGCTTTGCAGGCTGTTTAGGGCTGAGGATTGGTTAACATGAAAAGTCATTTCTGTGCATTTGGGATAAGACAGCAAAGGACAAGTGTACTTTTTCGTGTTTTGGATCATAATGCCATTTCTCATTTTAAACCATTTTTGTCAGGACACCAGGCAAAACAATGATGCTTTGAGGACGTAATTAAAGATATTGTTCAAAGAACAACTTTCTGCATATTTGAATTATTACTGTCATCAAAATCATACAAATATGGAAATATGATTGCCAGAAGCACATAAATCAATGATCAGCATGGCCTCAAAATCCAATAAATATGTAGAGTTAAATACTTTAAAATGCAAATTGCATCTGATCATTTGCATATGGTAGAATTTAAAGGAAATTTTGTTGCTTAACAACCTCTAAGGTAGCAGTTAGAGCTCTTGGTAAACATAGTTTTTTTTTTTTTTTATTCTTCATTGGTCAAGTTGCAAGATTTGATAAATGATAGGAGACTGCTTTCTTTGGTTAAAATGACTGCATTCTTTACCGAATCTTAAAACTGCCTTGAAGTCATCTGAATAATTAAGAGTTAATTATTCTTCATCCATCTAAATCAGAAAAGGACAGATTTAGGGAAGGAATTTATAATTTTTGCCTCGCGTCCTGTCATGTCGTAATGTGATAAACTAAACTGACTCCAAATAATATCTAGTGACCTTATAGTAATTACGCCTCACAAAACATTTTGGTTGAAATTTTTTAATTGCTTACATCGATTCCAGAAACTACACATTAACAGGCTCTGAAGTTTAATTGTGTTCAAAAGAAAGCAATATAAAATTCATGTTCTATTGCTATTATGATCTAGGTTCATCAGTGTGAATAACATACAAGTTATTCTACTTTATTTCTGAGATAGCAAGAGTAGCTCTCTTGTCCTTGTTTTAAAAAAGCCATCACTTTTAAAGGGTAATGAATATTTTCTTATAGTGCTTTGTAAATTTTTAGTTTTAAAATAATAAGCTTCCCCTCAAGAATTTTCCTTCAAAAAACCCCGAAAACAACACCACCCACATAAAAACAACACACACACACAAAGGTCCAGGAACAAATGGTGATTTTAGTGACAGAGCTTGAATTTCTTTTTTAAATCGGGAAAATAAATCAGATAAAGTAGTTTTTTAAATTTTTTATACCATAACTCCTTTTAGAGAGAGGCAATTCCAGAATTCAAAACTAAAACCTTCCTGTATATGCTAAGTTAAAACTAAGAAAAGATTTTCTCTGAGAGCTACTGTTTTACGAATGTTTACTGATCACAAGAGGAATTGTAATAAAGAAATCAATATGCATGATCCCTTTTCATGTTGTACAACAAGGTTACACTGTTAGGTTAAATACAGGCTGCATTCCTTTTCAGAAAATCAATTTGCAGTATAGTCTGTAAGAGCCAGTCTTGTCTCAGAGAGTCATTTTACGTTATGCACACAGTAAATTCTATATTGATGCCTTCAAATAGTGTTGACTAGTAACAATATCTGTAAGCACTCTTAGAAGATCATTAACAACTTAAAAGAATTGTATCTGCACTAATTATTTAATTTTCATCCATTAGACAAACTGATAAAATGTATTCTGTCCCTGCTAATTGAAAAGATACATAAGACCAGTTTTATGGCATCATTTAAGAAATGTTTAAAATGTTTCCTTTGTAATAGTAACAAACTTGAATGAATGATTAATAACAAACATTGCAGATTTATATTGAGAATATGTATTATTTACTGAGTTTTGGATATTTTAGGATTTTTAGTAAACATTTTAAAAAAGCACATAGGATAAGTAATTGCTTTGCTGTATATTTTTAAAACCTGCATTGAATCTGCAAAACAGCACCAGACATTTGAAAAGATAATCTATTACCTGCATAGGTTCCAAACAAAACAGGCAAGTGAGTAAAGGGAAAAAAGTTAGTGGATGTATCGACCTCCTGAGACATACAGTGGCTTAAAAGCCATATTTTATAAGAAAAATATATGAAAACATGGTTTATTTTCACATCTTGTTTTCTCAGAATGTAAAATTATGTCTTTTAAAAATGCTTTGACCATTTTTGATGCATCTGTTCAATTGTAAAGACAATCTTTTGCTTTTTGTGTGTTTTTTACTGAACAATTCTTGATGGACTCTGACTTTTCCTTTTATTTCTGTCAACCCAATTACAGTACATTAGAGCGCACCCTGATCCTACTTGTTTGCCTGTTATGCAGTGTATATGTTTAACTCATAAGCATGTTCATTTAGATATTTCAGTCTGATCATGCTGAATGTCTTGCAGCAACACGTATTGATGTCTACAGAACATTAGATGATACTTCCAACCTTAGTTATTCATTCTAGAAATTGTAAAATGTAAACATATACATTTGTGATCACTATGCTTCTGAAAAATCTAATTTTCCAATTTGATATTTGTATATCAAACAATTATTCATTTTTAGAAGATTCAGATTTTAATGGGAGAAGATTTCACTCATTAATATTTGAATTTACTTAGGTCATAAAAATAGCTACAAGTTGAATCTAGAAGAACATCCAAATTATGTACATGTTTAGATCCAAAGATTAAACTTTGCTAGTGGCAACAACATTTTAATTTGCAATATCAGAAAGAATATACAAGCACCTTTTCAAGGTGTGTTGAGATTTAATGTTTAACATTATTTAGAACACCATTCTAACTATACAGACTGCTTTGAGAATAGCTATAGCAGTTTCAAAGGACTTGCTAGGCCAAAAAGAAATTATCAGGAAAACAGGAAAACATGACTACGCATTACTTTTTCTCTGTGTGCGCGTGTGCGTAAAAATCAGAAACCCTGACTTTTCGAAAAAATTCCTTAAAATAGTGTAAATCAAGCCAGGCATAGCAGCAGACAGAAAAATACATTCAACTAGTGGGATCATGGATTTGTTTGATTCAGGTAATTGAAAGTGTTTCATACTATTATTGCAACTTGAAGGCTTGTTTAAGTGTCTAACTGTCAGTCAGTTTGGATGGTGAAAAGTATTCGATTGTCACTGTGTCAGTCAATAGAGATGAGAACTGTCTGCCTAATGGATTTCTTTACGTAGATGTCTGCATGGAGGTAGAAGTAAAATCAATGTGTTGTCATGTGCAAGTACACTGCCTCAAACTGCCAGGTGAAATGCAACTGTATTTCTGTAACATCTACATCCTTGTATTGTTTGTGGAAGACAGACAGATGCTTTCTTTATTTACAGGTACAGAGCTTTATATGAAGGTTTATTCGAGCATTTTTACAAAGATTTTTATCCCTCAATACATTTCTAACAGTTCCTATTTTGCTTTGTTTTTAATTTCCCTCCTTAATAGTTTCGTGGATTGATATATTTATAAATCAAGATTTAATTAAATGGGAAGAAACTTAATTATGATACCCCAAAAGTTAGACCCCAAATGTTGTTTCCTTTATAAATCTGACTTGCAGTTGTTCACTGCATGTCAATATTAATGTGTTGTTGAGCTACACTTTTCTTTTTGCCGAGCTTATGTCTGGTATATTATCTATATTTTAAAGATACTTAATTGATTCCCTATAACTAAAAGAAGTTTCATTATTGTGGAAATTTTATAGACTCAAAAAGTTAAATCCTGCTTCCAGGTGCTCTGACAATGGGTTCAGTGTCTAATAGGATTTCGTCTTTAGTTCTTACTTCAAGAGATACTTTATGCAACTTACAACATACAATGTAAGGCAGCTCCATTATTTAACACTGAACAGAAGCAGATACAAAAAGTGGTGTCTCCTGAAATGTACCAGGGGATCTCAAGGTGGAGCAAGAATTCTCAACTCACCTTATAATTTTGTGCCTAAAAATTAGTTGTTAATAGTAGTATTAAAATTAAGGAAATGTCCAGAGGCCTCAATAAGGATTGGATTCTAGTTTTTCCAAGTGTAGCACAGACACCTAATCTTGGTCCCAAGGAATTCAGAAAGCAAAGAAACAAATGATATATCCAGGCTGGGAAGAGAGGAATATAATCAAATAGATTCAGTTGATATATAAATGTATACATGTACATTTCTCCCCAAAATTAAGAAAATATAAAGTTCTAATAATCTCATTCTGATACAGAGGGAGGGGCTGGAAATTATCTGCAATTAATTAACTTAAATGACAGGGAGGATGGTCAACAGTGACAGAGAATGGAGGTGAGGAAGTGGCAAGAGCTTGGAAATAAAGATCTGGAGTTTTGGCCTTAGGAGTTCATTTAAGTTTAGGATGACTGTACATCTAGGAATAAATGTGAGCATTGATGGTGGGAGATAGAAAAGAAGAACCAGAACTAAAGATTATCATCATAAAGATGTTGACCTGTTGGGTGGATGAGCTCACCAAGGAGAGGGTACAAAAGTGAGAAGAGGATCAGAACAAGGACTAATCCTTGAGGGAACCAACAGAGAGTATAGTGGAAATATTCATTCACTTAATAGGGTGGATGATGCCATGTAATGAATACAGAATATGAACTTCTTCATGTGCTACACAACTTCCATTTTCAGCAACAAATGTTGCAAGAGTCCTGCTAATAACAGCCTCCTTCAATACACAACCTTCATTCATTTCCAGAGCACAGTCCATCCTGTGCAGTGAACGAGGCAAGAGTTCCGGGGGAAAATAGTATGTGATCTTGTAACTGAAGACCATAGTGCAGACACACAAATGGGCAGAATTAGGGTTTAGCAGATACTTCCTTTTGGCCTTAAATAACTAAGTATTATGATTGTATAGTTTGACCGCCCATAGAACTTCACTCAAGTAACTTTTTTCTGGCATGTCTATCTTATGAATATTTGACTTTAATTTTTTTATGTATTTTTTATCATTTCTTACAGGTTTTGATTTTGTTTGATTATTTAAAGAAAGCACACATTTTATTGCATGGTGTATAATACTCACTATTATTAGCAGGCTTTGAACCTTTAGCACCTCTACCACTTGAACTAAAGAATTGACCCCAAGAGCTGCCAGCAGGAGTACCTTACCTTCTGTGGACCAGTCTCTAGAGAAGGATGTTTTTCATTATTTACAGATAATATGTCAGGCTACGTCTAAATTACAAGCCTTTTTCGAAAGAGAGTGTTTAGACTGCAACCACTTCTTATGAAAAAGCGAGCCGCTTTTTCAAAAGAGAGCACCCATGCAGTCTGGATGCTCTCTTTTGAAAAGCCCTGTCTGCATTCAAGAATGCCTTTTTTCAAAAGAGCACTTTAGAAAAAAGGCGTTCTTCCTTGTAAAATGAGGTTTACCACAGTCGAAAAAAACGCCGTGTTCTTTCAATATAATTTCGAAAGAATGCAGCGGCAGTCTAGACGCAGGGGAAGTTTTTTTGTAAAAAGGCCACTTTTTTTGAAAAAACCCTGTAGTCTAGACATACCCTCAGAATACTTAGATTTGTCAGAGTGTTTCTGATAGGCAGTACAGCCGTGTGGCTGAGAATTGGGTTTGACATGTTGAAGATCTGGGTTTCAGTCTCCACTCAGTGAGGTAGGAGTCCTATTCCTTACTCCATAATAATGGCTGTGAATTGTACAGGAATCCTGTACATTTACACGAGTCTATTTAGACATTGTGAGACTCTGAATGAATGCTATCCTGATTCTCAGCAACAGAAGAAGGAGGATCCATTCTGACTGTCCCCCATCTGGAGGTGCTCTCTGTGCTGCACATTAAAATGGGGGTGATTATGACCATAGTATGGATAGAAGATTCCTAGGGTTGCCAACTGTCTAATGTCACAAACCCAAAGAACCCTTTCCCTACCCTGAAGCCATGCCCCTATTCCACCCCTTCTCCAAACCCTCACTGCTGTTCATTTCATCCAGCTTCCTTCCTTAGTTCTCTGTCCCCCACCCTCACTCATTTTCACTGGGATGAGGCAAAAGGTGGGGTGCAGGCTCTGGACCAAGACTGAGGGGTTTGGAATGTGTGTGGGGGTTCTGGGCTGAGCCTGTGAAAGGGGGTTGGGGTGCAGGTTCTGGGAGAGAGATTGGCTTCAGATGGGTGCCAAGGGCATTAGCAGGAGGGTTGGGGTGTGGGAGAGGGTGAGGTATGTTGACGCTAAGAGGGGGTTCAGGGCTGGGGCCAGGGGTTAGAGTTGTTATGCTTATATCCAGTGCTACAGAGTTAAGGAGGGAGTGATTGGTGCTGGCTCCAGCCAGGCAGCATTTACATTGGGTGGCTCCCAGTCAGTGGCACAGTGGGAATAAGACAGGCTCCCTGCCTACCCTGGCCCCACACTACACATGGAAGCGACCAGCATATGGTCCTATGGGCAGGGGGACGAGGTGGCTCCACACATTGCCCGTGCCCACAGGCCCATCGCCCGCCAATTCCATTGGCTGGCCATGTTCTCAGCCAATAAGGGCTGCAGAATCAATGCTTGGGGAGGGGGCCAGTACATGGATCCACACACAGGCAGTCCCCGACTTACGCGGATCCGACCTATGTCGGATCCGCAGTTACAAACGGGGCTCCCCCGGAGGACACGGACTGCGGGACCTCGCGATCCTGCCGCCCGTGTACTCCGGGGCTTTCTCCGCGTCTCCCTGGTCTGCAGACCAGGAAGACGCGGAGCAAAGCTGCGGGGGGGCTCGGGCAGCGAAGCAGCCCAGCCGCGCCTGGGCTGCTCAGCTGCCAGCTTCCCTGAGGCTTTGCAAAGCCGCGGAGGGGCTCAGGCAGCGGGACAGCCCAGACGCCCCGCAGCTGTCCTGCTGCTGGCGTCCTCAGAGGCTTTGCTCCCCGTCTCCCTGGCAGACCAGGGAGATGGGGAGCAAAGCCGCGGAGGACCCAGGTGGCGGGACCGCGGTGCGTCTCGGTCCGCCGCCCGTGTCTTCCTGGTCTGCTGGGGTGGGGGGGGGGTGCAGCTAGTACGCCCCCTCCCCCCCCAGCAGACTAGGCTTTTCTCCAGACGCCTGTGGCAGAGCAGCTGGGGCACTGCCGGTTGGTCCCGCAGCGCCGCTCTGGGCGCTACTGGACCAACCTGGCAGCACCCCAGCTGCTCTGCCCCAGGCGTCCTGATTCAGCCGCTGCTGGTCAGTTTCAGCAGCGGCTGAATCAGGACGCCTGTGGCAGAGCAGCTGGGGTGCTGCTGGGTTGGTCCAGTAGCACCGAGGAGTGGCGCTACTGGAGCAACCCAGCAGCACCCCAGCTGCTCTGCCCCAGGCGTCCCCAAGTCAGCTTCTGCTGAAACTGACCAGCGCTGACTACAGGAAGCCCGAGGCAGAGTTGCTCTGCCCCAGCTTCCTGGAATCAGCTGCTGATCAGTTTCAGCAGCAGCTGACTTGGGGACGCCTGGGGTTCTTAAGTTGATTCTGTATGTAAGTCAGAACTGGCGGTCAGTTTCAGCAGCGGCTGAATCTGGACGCCAGTTCAGACTTACATACAGATTCAACTTAAGAACAAACCTACAGTCCCTATCTTGTATGTAACCCGGGGACTGCCTGTATTACACTCTCCCCCACTGTGTAGGGGCTGTAGGAACATGCCAGCCACTTCCATGAGCAATGTGGTGGCAGGGTGGGCAAGGCACTTCTAGTTTTCTAATGGTTTAAAATTTCCTGGATTGGCATCAGTGCCCTTTGGGAGATTAATCCTGATTCCAGCATATTCCCGAAAAAATCAGGATGGTTGACAATCCTAAATTTCTCCTTAGGATTGTGCAGCTCTCCGGTGTCGGCACATCCTCACACCAGTGATCAGAGATTTTTACGCCAATAGTGACTTTGTGCCGTGCATGCGTAGCAGCTGCTTTGTGCTGTTTTTGTCTGTTAGCTGCACGTATGGTGTGAGTGTCCTTCTGTTCCTTTTCTGTCATCCTCAGCAGAAGACGGAGTTTCCAGCAGTGCTCTCCTCAGCTGAGAAAAAGATAGCAATACAGTAGAGTCCCGATTATCCAACCTAAACGGGATCGATAGGTGGTCGGATTAACAAATATGTCGGATAATAGGGAGTAAAGAATTACCTGTACATCTAGTTGATTCGGGAGGCCTGGCCCCTTCCCTTCCTGCAGCCCCTGGGCGCGGGCCGGGAGAATGCCCCATCGCTCTGGGTGCTGCTGCTGCTGCTCCTGCTCCTGCTCCTGCCAGAGCCACTCGGTCCCCATTCGTGCCTGGCCCCTTCCCTTCCTGCAGCTCCCAGGCACGGGCCGAGAGAATGAGCCTGCTCACTGCCATGTCGCTCCAGGTGCTGAAGGGAGGGAAGGGGCCAGGCAGGAATGGGGACCGAGTGGCGCCAGCAGGAGCAGCAGCAGCAGCGCCCGGAGCGACGGGGCAGCGAGCGGGGCCATTCTCCCAGCCCGTGCCCGGAAGCTGCAGGTAGGGAAGGGGCCAGGCAGGAATGGGGACCGAGCAGTGCCGGCAGGAGTCTCCGACCCATGGGCTGGACTCTCAGTTGCCTGCCGTGCACTGCAATTCAAGGGACGTCAGCAGCTGGGAAAGGAGAAATGGGCCAGGGCAGGTGGCCGGGGGCAGTGCAGCGTTTTAGTTTTGCTTTCAGGGGCTGCTGCTGGAGCCTCTTCAGCCGGGGAGGCTGCATGCCGCATGGCACCCCAGGGTTTATCTGGCTATGTTGGATAAAGCGGAATGTTGAATTAGCGGAGGTTGGATAATACGGACTCTACTGTACCTAGTTAGTTGTTGTAGTTTAGTTAGTTTTAGAGTTAGTGGCGTTAGTTAATTATAGGTTAAAAAAAAATTACTCCCCAGTTTTTCTTCCTTTGTTGGTTCTTGCTTCATGTTCTGAACCCCAGTCAGCATTATGCCAGGCTCCCCTGGCTTTAAAAAATGTGACTCCTGCAGAGACTCAGTGCTCCCCTGAGACAGGCATGCCTCGTATAACATGCCTAGGCAAAGGCCATATTGTGCAGAAGTCTCCATGTTGCCAAAGTATGACTTCCAGGGCCAGGAAGGACCGCGAGATGAGGCTCAAAATTTGCTCTGGCAGAAATATCTTCAACTGCCAGAAGCCAAAACAACAACCTCCTTGAAACAAAAGACAGAACTATACAGCTCTTTAAAGACTAAGAAGATGGTTTATTAGGTGATGAGCTTTCGTGGGCCAGACCCACTTCCTCAGATCAATATGTGGAAGAAAATCAGCACTTTGGTATATATGGTTGTGCCAATTTTCTTCCAAAGTGCTGATTTTCTTCCACATATTGATCTGAGGAAGTGGGTCTGGCACACGAAAGCTCATCACCTAATAAACCATCTTGTTAGTCTTTAAAGTGCTACATAATTCTGTCTTTTTTGTTTCAGTTAGACCAGACTAACACGGCTGCTTTTCTATCACAACAATCTCCTTGGAATCTGTAATATTGAGGAAAAGGGATAACTCGTCGCCCATAAGGGATTCATGTAAGTGCCAGGCCTCTTCTGTACATTCCCTGCCTGCGCTGCTGTCCACTTCATGTGCCGGACACTCGCTGGTGCTGTCAATACCCAGCACGATGCATAAATGAAAGACAGCACTAACCAAAGGTGCCAAGCGAAACCCCAAAAAAGAGCACAATGTCAGCACCCACGAATATGCCACCTTTGCTGATGCTGAAGGATACCACGGCACTACAACTACCAGATTCTTGGTGCCCAATATCTCTTAAGCATACGTTCATACCTCAGGCGTCTAAGTCTAAACAGAGTGAACTGCAGCCTCGGCACCGGACACCACCATCGTCGGTGCCTTCTCACCGTTGCTGACTGATAAGATTCCTCCTTATTCCGGTAGGACGTAGCCTGCACCGACGTTCTTCTGAAAACATTTAGTTCTTTCCTGTGTCATCATCTCCAGATACTAGACCTGGCATGGGACGGTCAGTCAGTTTTCCTCACAGCATTCCTCACGAACAGCTTCAGTGAACTTATGGCACTCGTCACAGCCACAGACCTTCATACCGTCCTTCTCAGCTGCCTTGGCTTAACCAACTATTGCCATATCCGCCCAACAATATCAACCCCAATGACCATCCTGGGAACCATGGGGCCAATATCACTCTCGACCACCTCAACAGCACTGGTCTTGCCACTCAACTGTGCCTACCTTGATGTGCACTCTAGCAAAATCTCCCCCACAAATAGTTCAATCCTCTCCACCTCTTCAGCCCTCTCTCCTCCCCCTGCCAGCCACAACTCAGACCAGTCCAGCAGAAGAGGATGATCACATACTCTGACAGACAGTCCCCTCTCCAGCAATCTTTGTCCTCTTCAGAAGAAGCGGTGTTTTCCTCTTTTTCTCCACCAGCTGACATGAAACAATTTGAGGAGTTATTCAAAAGGATAAGTGCAGTCACAAGACATACCCTCACAAGAAGTGCAGGAAAACCAGCAGAAACTACTAAGAATTTTACAACCTCCCACGTCTTCCAAGATTGCATTACCGATAAATGAGGCCATCATGAAGCCCTCGGAGGTTATATGACAAATGCTGGCGTTTATTTCACCCACTAACCACAGAGCCAACAGAAAATATTTTGTCTCTATGAAGGACATGGATTTTCTGTTTTCTTACCTGCATCCAAATTCCTTAGTCATTGATTTTGTTCACCAATCTAGACAATCACAATATAAGTCAACTCCCCAGGACAAGAAGTACAAAAGACTAGACATCTTTGGGAGAAAGGTCTATTCCTTGGCCATACTCTAGTTTCAAATTTCCATCTATGCAGTCCGCCTGCCAGTCATGACTACTCCAGTTACACCAAACTTCAAGAGTTGCTCAATGACCTCCCAGAACAAAAAAGGTCACAGCTGCAGTCCATCATAAAATAGGGCCAGTTCATTACCTGAACAGCACTTCAAGTGTTGATGGATATAGCAGACAAGGTGGCCTCGTCAACAGCAACAGTGATTGTTATGTACCGAGCTTCTGGGCTGCAGTCATCTGGTGTCCCCAGGGAGCTGCAAACTAAAATGGAGGATTTGCCCTTTGACAGGGCTCAACTATTCGTGGCTAAAATGCGTGAGGTACTCCATTCAGTGAAAGATTCATGTACAACCCTCTGCATCCTTAGAATGTACACACCTCGCAATAAGAGGAAGAGATATACACCATACCAGAGGACAAGAGATATGTCCTATCCAAGGCAGCATCAGAGGCTGTTTGACAACAGGTCCAAGCAAAGGCCAAATAGAAGAAGGGCACAGAATGCCCTGCCATCCACATTTCAATCTGTGCTCCCAAGCAGCAAATGTGAGGTTTTGGTCGAGGGTATGAGCCATCACCTCCTTCATCCGGTGCACACCATTCACATCTTCCATCAGAGATTTGAGGCCCTTCTACTACCAATGAGCACTCATCACTACAGACCAATGGGTCCTTGAGATGATAAGACCTGACTATACCATCCAGTTCCTGTCTATACCTCTTACCCCCCATTCCCCATCCCTCTTCAGGGATCCCTCTCAGGAGCTCCTTCTACAAGCAGAAGTGCAAAAACTGCTTAGCCAGGGGCCATAAAGCGAGTTCCATCAGAATGTTACAGAAGAGGGTTCTATTTCAACTGTTTCCTCAGGTTGAAAAAGACAGGGGGATGGAGGTCAATATTAGATGTCAGGAAGCTCAACAAGTTTGTATGCAACAACAAATTCAGGATAGTAACTCTGGGAACCATCATCCCAGCACTGGACAGGGGGACTGGTTCTCATCCCTCTACCTTCAAGACACGTACTTTCATATAACAATACATCTGACCCACAGGAGGTTCCTCCGGTTTATGGTAGGCAAGGATCATTATCAATACTGAGTCCTTCCTTTTGGACTATTGACTGTACCATACATCTTCTTCAAGACCCTGGTGGCAGTCATAGCCTTTCTCAGAAAAAAGGGAGTCATCATATTCCCGTACCTCGACAATTGCTTAATCAAAGGATTCTCCTGATATCACACAATGATCATGACAGAACTTATTTGAGACACTTTTACCTAACTGGGTCTTTTAATAAATGTACAAAAGTCTACTCTGGACCCTGTCCAGAGAACAGAATTAATCGGAGCGCTTCTAGACTCTACCATAGCCAGGACGTTTCGTCTCCTGAACTGTTTCTAAACACTGTGTGACATCATTCAAACAATTCTGTAGTCCCTTCTGACAACTGTTTGAATATGTTTACAGGCTCTAGGACATATGACAGCCATGATCTTCATGGTGTTCCTGGTGAGATTCCACATGAGATGCCTACAAGCCTGACTGGCATCCATGTATATCCCCAATTGTCACAGCCTCACCAAACAAGATACAGCCACACCATGGTGCTCATATTGCTCAGATCCCTTGTGGGTAATCACTATGGACGCTTCACTTTTAGGTTGGGAAGTCCCCTGTGGACACCACATAATGCAAGGCAGATGGTGACAACAAGGGGCGAGACTGCACATCAACAGCTTAGAACTTCGAGCAGTCTGCAATGCGTGTCTCCATTTTTTTGCCACTGATCTAGGGCCATACTATTCATGTCCTCATGGACAACACTCACTGTATATAGGGGTGCCTGATCATGCTCACTATGTGCAAGGCAGTCAAGTTCTGGAACTAGTGCGTCAAGAATAACATTATAGCGACTGCAATGTACATACCAGGCCAACAGAATACTAGAGCAGATGAGCTGAGCAGAAATTTCTCCTAACACCACGAACGGGAACTTATCCAGACAGTCATTTTATCCATTTTTTGGCAATGTGGGTTCCCATTCTAGACCTCTTCGCCATGAAAACCAGCTGCAAATGCCATCGCTTCTGCTCCCAAAGAGGACAGGGCAAACACTCTACAGGGGAATGTGTTCACCATACTGTGGACAGCTCCTCTTTCGTATGCATTCCCTCCAATTCTCCTGATCCCCAGAGTAATCTATGTGGTCTGAGAGGACTGAGCAAAAGTCATCCAGATAGCACCATATTGGACAAGACAACTTTGGTTTCTGTACCTCCATTAACTGTCAATCACCAAATCCATTCAACTCCCTGTTACTCCTCAGTCATTAACTCAACACAACGGACAAACACATCACCCTCAGAGCTTGAAGCTTACTGCTTGGCTTCTCCATGGTTCCAGAATGACAAGCTTACCTGCTCCCAGAGAGTGAAATAGATCCTCTTCAGCAGTTGCCGCCCTTCCATGAGGTACATCTATTAAACAAATGGAAGAAGTTTCAGGAATGTTGCAGCCAATGAAATCTACAAGCACATACTTCCCCAATACCTACCATCTTGGAATACTTGATAGACCTCAGTGATATGGGACTCCCAATTAGCTCCATAAGAGTCCGTCTGCTGGCCATCACTGTTTTCCACGAGCTGGTGAATGACTCCTTGGTGTTTGCCCATCCCATCTCTAAACAGTTCTTAGCAGGTCTCTCAAATCATGACCCTATACATGTCTATTCATCCCACCCTGGACCTGAACTCCTTAATAAGACCTCCCTTTGAACCCTTAGTGACAGCCTCAGTGCAACAGGTGGTCATGAAAGTGTCCTTTTAACGATCACATCGGCACCCACAAGGACACATCTTGAAGAACCACTGTTACTGTACAGGGTGAGTAACTTCTTCATTCAGGATTTTTAATAGTATGCCAAGAACAGTTAACATACAAGATATAGAAATTGATGATTTTACACAGCTGAAACCTTAGTGAAATCAAAATGAATTGATATAAAGACTACAGAAAGCACTTTCCTGACGCTAGGAGTACTATTCTTACCAAATTTCGAAGTCCTGTCATTAGCCATGACTCAGCTAGAACTGAGTTTTGAATACATGATCTGTACAGTTGGTATTAATGTGCACTTTAAAAAAAATTACATGTTCCTTATGTTCACTGATTAAAATTAGATTTAAAAGATATCTTTCAAATGTGTTAAAGTGCTGGATTAATGTTATTGTTACACCTAGTTGCATTTTTGATTTGTATACTTACTGCCCACATATCTTGAAAGTTAATTACAGGACTCAATTACTTTGATTAACCTTTGAGTTAATACAATTCAAGCACATTGACATCACTGTTGCTAGTTACAGCATACAATTTGGATACAGGTTGAACCTCTCTAGTCTGGCATCTTGGGTCTAGACCGGTGTGCCAAACCAGAGAATTGGCTGATCTACAGGAGGTTAATATTGTTTAGAAACATTACTAACACTTCTATTGATTACTGGGCTCTTAGAAGACATTTAGGGGTAAACTAGAGCTAAATAACAGCATATAACACTGAAAGCCAGGACTGGTGACTGTAAATAAACTTTGTGGGACTGCAAGAAACTTGGCCACACCTATAATAAGTGGACATCCAGCAGACTAAAATGCCAGACTACAGATGTTGCCGAACCAGAGTGTGCCAGACTACAGAGGTTCAACCTGTTCAACCTGCTAAATGTTTCCTGTCATTGAAGAATCCATATATTAAAGACCTACATATTCATGTCAAGTATTAACTTTCCACCTGTATTTCCTCTTGTGTTGGTTAGTCTATGTGGAAGAATGAGGTCTTTGATCTTGCATTTGCTTTCTCCCCCAAAACTTGAATGGTCAGAATTAGTCCAAGTGTGGCAGTTGGGTTCGCCATAAATATGGCCATTGCTGTAACATTGAGGAGGTATTTCTCATTGAATAACTTGCTTACATTAGGTTATAACAGCTTGAAATAATACAGTTGTGTGTAACTACAATTAAGCTACTTATCATGTACATTTTTAATTTATAATTTGTTTTATTATTATACATGTATTGAGTTTATTGTTTTGATCTTTTCTAGCTAATACTAGCAGTGTTTTCTCTTGGCTGAACAATGTGTTGTGTTGGCTTATGCATTCTTTTTGTAGTTGATTTATGCAGTTATTTATCTATGGCATATGTTATTGCTACAAATTGGGGCATACACAGCCTATACAGCGTAAAGAGCAGTACTGTATGTCAGACACACTCTTTGGTCCATTCTTACCTCCCTCCTTCTATAAAAGGAAAAAAAAGTCTTATTTCCTGTTACATAACAGGAAATGTTAGACAATTGCTTCCTTTTGCTTTCTAAAACATCTTGTTTATTTAGTAGCTATTAATATTAGTAATGTATCTTAATATTGGAGATGATCAGCAAAGAATAAAAGCTAACTTGTTTTCCTTAGTATATTTTACCTGTATTGTTTCTGTAAATTCTCTCCTCCTTTTTTGAATTATCAGTGTGGTCATATACCTCCTTCTTAATACCTATTTAAATTTTTTATAAGACTGACTACATAATCTTTCTTTTAAAACAATTTCCTTCATTGTAGTGACAGTATGTGGGCCCATATTGTTAGTGAGCGACAAGCTCTCTCTCTTAGACTTTCCATTGTAAAGTGGAACTTCATTTGCATAAAAGTAGTATGGAAGCTCCGTTTTTTTTAGGCAGTCCATTGTTCTTCATTTTTTTTGCATACCTTTTGCTTCTTGGAGGAAGCCCCTTTGTACATTTTGGAGATGAAAAGACGTCTTAGTTATTTAGCGAGAAACAAGCTCTTCAATAAATTGTGACAGTTATTTGTAGCGTATGGTCCCAACTGTAAAGGTGAGCATGTCTAAATTGAGGCTGTCAGAATGTATTGTGAGTTGCATTTCTCTGTGCTAAGAACATGCAGACAAGCTTCTCTCTGAAGATCTCAAAGCTTATGTTATAGAGAGCTGCTGTGCTGCTTCCTGGAGCTCCCTAGACCTACATCATTTATGAAAGCATTACTACTTATTTATGTTCTGATGCTAAAGTAAATGTCCATTTTGTTTGAGTAGATTTTACAGGCTCTCTTCTCAGATACTTAGCTCTTTCTTGTGACACTGTATTTTTCATTCTCCAAGGAGCGGGGCATTTCTGAATACCTGAATGATATTTAAATGATGGAAAAATCTGGATTTACTTAGTGTTAACTGCAGCTCTCTGAGAAGGGTAACTTCCTTCTTGGTTCCATAGACTAGTCAGCTTGATCACTTGGGATCTTTCTAAATGTGGCAGAGATGCTGAAATGGAGTGAAGATTTGTTCATTGCATAAATGTGTAGGAGAGCGCAGAGGTATAATACTGCAGAACACATCTTGCAATTTTTATTTCATCAGCATTTAATTTCTTAGCAGTCTAGAAAACCATGGATTCAAGGAAATGGTTACTTATATCAACAATAATGAGGACATATATAATACGTGACATCTGTAAATTCCAATGCACTTTACAAAGAAAGGTAAACAACAACATCTCCAAAAGCGGCAAGGAGTCCTGTGGTACCTTATAGACTAACTGAAGTGTAGGAGCATAAGCTTTATATAAGTTAGTCTATAAGGTGCCACAGGACTCCTCGCCACTTTTGCAGATTCAGACTAACATGGCTACCCCTCTGATACTTAATAACATCTCCGTGTCTGTGAGGAAAATAGGCAAAGTGACTAGCTTAGGGTGAAACAACAGATGAGTGGCACAGCCGGGAATAGAACCCACATCTTCTGATGACCAATCCAGTTCTGATATTCACTGGATGGTGCTACATTCATTAAATAAGTAACCTTTTATAAAAGAGGTATACATAATTTGCATAGTCCATTAAAAACTTGTCCTCTAAAGCACTCAACCCTGTTCTTTTTCATCTAACACATCATGAAATAAGCAATTTTTTTCTGTGATCTACCTGCAAAATATGACTGCTTTGCTTGGCTTATTCTGAGGTCTACCCTTAAACTGCCTTGTTGTTTCTGAACAATGTTGCCTTTATTTTGTGAAACTGATAGCACTTAAATAAGTTAGTAAAAAAGGTAGCAAATTCTATTTATACTTTACCAGCACATATGTGAATGTTGGTTGTCTTATGGAGGGAGAAAGGCAAAAGCCAAGTGCCTTTAACCCCTCTAGAAATACATATATTCTCACATAATATCACTTTATAAAGGATTATTTGCTGTTAGTGTTTTTAGAATAAATAAAAATATTATGTTAATAGTTTATTTGGGAAAAATATTACGGGGCAATAATAAAAATACTTTTATGGTTATGAGTGCAAAAATAATTATAATATAACCAGTATGGTTGAAATTCACTTCACATGTAGATAGCCAGAGTAATTGAATTTTATATAGGTAAAGAAAGTGCCTGCAAATTACAGAGATAAAAGCTAAGCCCCAAATTCTGGACATTGTCCAAGGCTACAATGCAACATCTTTTCCTGTTCCACTCTGTAGCCCTGATCCTGTAAGATATTCCCTGTGAGTTGCCCCATTGAAGTTACTAGGGGTCTGTGGGGCACCAGGAACCATTCCCTGTTGTGGTTGGAGCTTTGAGGCTGAAATGGCTGCCCTTCTATGCCAGGACCCTCTAATCCTTTCATTGACCAGGCCCTAAGGCTGGCCTCCATCCAAAGTATGGTGCATGGAGAACCCTTTGTGTCTTTGTGTGTGTGTATAAGACAGATATCCTCATCTTTGTTGTATATATGGGAAAAATTTAGTTTAAATGATACTTTTAGGACTCCTAAAAAGAATTCTCAGGTAGCAGCAATTTGAGATCTATATTCATTATATATCTGATCTATTGGGCACAATCTCAGTTCTCAGTATAGGGGGAAAATGTGTATTTTTAAAAAAGGCAATAAAATTCTTGTTTTTCTTGACTGGAGAATTTCAGTGCAAGTCATCAGATTGCAAGTCAACAGGTTTGGCTTTCTGCTTCTTGAAAAAGCTTTCAAGGGCGAGGGTGGGTAAGCAGTGTTTTTCTCTTCCCTGCAAAATTGTGGGTCGTATCTGAAAATGTTATATCTTTTGGTACATTGCTTCTGTTGCAGAACAACAAAAGGAAACATAAAGAAACTTATCCAATCTATTCAGAGGCCTTGGAAAGCTATTGGATATTTATATTTATTACAGCTGTAGTCTGGGGAAAAACAAAATTCTGAGGGATGTTTTTCTGTTTCTTATTTTTATCTTAAATACGCTGTGTACTGCAATCACCTTTATACACGTGATTCATTATTATTTACTTAATAGTTAATAATATACATAGCCTGAAATGTTACTTACAATACATACAGCTTTAAAGATTTGCATAGGAAGTCAAATCTTCTGACCCACATTTTATGGGAACTCTTAAAGTGTTTTTGTAATGGTATCTCTTATTTTACAGTTATGCTCAGTATCTCACAGGAGTTGGAATATCTGCTGCTACATTTGGCAATATAATTTTTTGGCATCATATGTTCTTTAAACCTTAAGTCCTGAAGTATCAAGACTTGCCAGTTTTTCACATATGAACTAACCAGTAACCTGTGTTTATAGATATGTGGTACACTCAGAGAAATAGTCTGGCTAGGAGGAAGGGCCGGGTTGAAATCAGGTTGAAGCCATTCTTGCCATGGGTCATGATTCTCCTGTTGGACAAACAGTCCCACTTTCCTGTTTGCTTCACTTCCTCTGCTCCTTGATTCTACCTCTTACATGTAACCAGTAGTGAAATATCAAATCAGAGAGACTGCAAGGGCAGATCCCAGGTTAGACGTGGCTGCATACGATAGATCCGCTATGAGGGGCTGTTAAGAACAATGGGGATATAAGGCTTGCTGCCTATTTTGTTGGGGTATGGCATCAAAACAAATTCTAGAGAACTACCCCAAAATAAGTACATAAATGCATGCCTTTCTAATCCCGTGCTATTCTTTCTGCCAAACAAAGATGCATTGTGGCATGTATCTTTTATTTTGTTAAAGTAAAGTCTATCAAATATTTACTGATTATAGTATTTTGTAATATGAAGAGCAAGTAATACAACTGAAGAAGAAAATCTAGTAACTTGTTGCATAGGCTATGTTGTGGTGAGATGTCATAATTTAATCAGGTAAGACAGTATCTAGAACTTTAATGTATGAACTTCAAAAGCAAACTGAGTGATGGCAAAAATAGTGTTGATGGTAAAATAGGTGGTACTCTGCCCTCTTGTGGTATGCTTACGCAGGAAAAAAAAATCCCCCCTGAACTATAGCTGTGAGTCTGTCTCAAAGCCCACATTAACTGAGTTGGTCTCATGGAGCTTGCACTGCAGAGCTAAAAAAAGAGCAGTGTAGACATTTGGGCTTAGGCTAGAGCCTAGACTCTAAGGGCTTACCTAGACTACACTAAAGTGTTGAAAGAGGCTATGCAAATTCTGTGGGAATTTGCTTATCTTCTAATCTCACTTTCGAAAGCAGAGCTGAAGTTTACATGGCTTTTCAACGAAGGGAGTGTAGGCTGGTAGTCCTCCTGGAGGGGTTCCTCTGCCTCCGGTCAGTGGGCGGCATGTCTGCCCCACTGTACAGCCTCTTAAAATAGTCCCCCAAGTCTCTAGTCCCAAAGTCTAACTCCCGACCTGCCATCAGGTCGGGACGAGAGGCAATCAGTCCAGGGGCCCGGCCTTGCTTCAGGCCAAGAGGAGAGGCAAATGTTCCAGTGCCCGGCCTTCCTTCCGGACCAGGTCACCGGTGCATGGTTCACAACAGTCCCAAGGCCCAGGTAGAGCCAGCAATAAACTCCCTCAGTTTAGGATGCCCTAGGCCTCAGTCAGGGCGAGGCAGCAGCAATAGTCCTGCAACTTTAAGAGGCCCAAGCCTGCTTCCAGGCTGGGCAGTCCAAACACAGTACTTGTGTTCCGAGGCCCCAAACCTGTCACAGGTGGGGACAACAAACACAGTAACTGAGCCGTGGCCCTGGGGCCAGGCGGGGGAAACACAGGAACTGAGCCCTGGCCCTGGTGCAGGGCAGGGCGTACACTTTAAATGAGCCTTGGCCCTGGTGCAAGACGGGGCAAACACTGTAAATGAGCCCTGGCCCTGGTGCAGGGTGGGGTAAATCCCTAAACAGTACGAGAGGCCCAGGCCTGGGTACAGGCTGGGCTGCAAACTGACACCGTATCAGTTCAACCAGAGGGAGCCAGGCCCTGGTTCAGGGCGTGGCAGCAAACATGCAGGTTTGGAGAAGCTCCTTGTTCAGGAGGAGAGCAGGTAGTTCACCTGCAGTGGAGGTGAGGGGGAGACTGTCACCTGATAGGTGGGTGGCAGAAGGGGCGCAGGCCCACCCACTCCACTGTGCCCCGGCCCAGGGCCCTATAAGCAGCAGGACAGCTTCTGCTGGCTCAGTAGGGGCTCCAGCCCACAACTCGCTGGCCTAGGGCTTTTACTAGCCCGTGCTATTTCCTGGGCCACTTCCTTTCTGCCCCTCAGCGAGTACTTGTGGTTGTAGCAGGTCACTCGGGGAGTCGAGGAGGGTGTCCTCCGGCAGGAGACCCGGTGGCCCGATCCAGGCATTGACAGCTTCCAGATCCTCTGGCTCCAGCTGGTAGGCTGGCTGCAGCAGGCGGAGTTGTCAGGGCTAGTCCTTGGGGTCCGGCTCGTCCAGCCGCTCTGGCAGGCTCTCATGGTTCAGGCAGGTCCCACCGGTCAGTCAGGTTCTCCTGGCTGTCAGGTACGGCCGGCTTTCGAAAGTGAGATCGGAAGAAGATAAGAAAATTCCCGCGGAATTTACATATCCTCTTTTGACACTTTAGTGTAGTCTAGATAAGCCTCGAGTTTCCTGCCTCACCGGGTCTCTGAGCCTGGGCTCCAGTCTGAGCCCAAACATCTGCATTGCTACTTTTAGGACAGCTGCACGAACCTGCTGACACAGCCACTGAGAGTCGCTGCTGCAGGTCGTAGTTTTTGCTACATACGCGTACCCTTAGCAATCCTTTAGCATGGTGTTCTGAGGCATGGTGCGCTTAGAAGTGCTGTCTTTCTGTTGAGACATGCAACTGACGGCTTGATAATTAATGAAAAATCCTAAGGGTGCACCTACACTGCACCATTATTTCGAGATAACTAGCCTGAGAGCTACACAGCCATTCCATTATTTCCAAATAATTTTGAAATCATGGATAGCTTATTCCAAAATTTGTAACCTCATTCTTTGAGGAATAACGCCTATTCCAAAATAGCTATTTTAAAATAAGGTGTGTGTAGCTGCTCCACTGCTGCTCACCAGAGCCATTCTAAGATATTCCTCCCCAGTGCTTCCTGGGGCTCTAATTGAGGTAACATGTCTACATTCGGACTAATTTTGAGGCTTCCCTGCAGTTTAGATGTGCTATTTTGAAATAAGCTATTTCAGAATAACTATTCTGCAATGTCTTATTTTGAAATGTGTGCAGTGTAGTCATACACTATGTTGTTTTCATAAGAGTAGACCCAGTGTTCTGTCAAGATTTTGATAATTATTGATATATTTTAATATTTATTAAACAGAAGATGAATATTTATTATTTAATATTATTAAACTGGACTATATACACAATTGAAATAAATGTAAAATAAATGTAAAAATAAAATCTCTGTATGATAAAACTCCATAAAGAATCCACATGATCACTGCTATAACAGTCACACTTAACTAAACTAGATTCAGCGTATGCCAGGAAACAGGTAACATGGGCTCTTCCAGACCAGGGGAAGGATCAAGTTTCAGTGGTATTATACGTCTGTTGAAAACACTTTGCTACTTGGAAATAAACAGCAAAAGCCATTTTGACATTTTCAACTGCCATGTTTGTTACATAAGGGTGAGAAGTGACCTCTCAGCTAATTTGGTCCCAAACTATTTAGGGCCATTCTTAATTGTCATTAACATCTTTGAGTTGCAGCTAGGGAAGCAAGTGAATAGCACTCAAGGGTTGTAGGGCAGTAACAGGAATTTTCATGCTGTATTAAACCCATGGTCCATCTACACTAGTATCCTGCCTCTGCCCGTAGAAAACTTGGATGTATTTGAGCAAAATGCAAGAAACCTCCTAGTCTGTACTCTGGTGAGAAAATGTATTTCCTTCTATTGGTTTTGAATTTATCACCTTCACATTTCACTGAATGTTCTTTTTTTCGTACGTTACGAGACAAGGAGAACATACACCCTCTTTACTCTTGCCTCCATGGCCTTTTTGTTCAGCCCATACATTTTAGTTGCTTGTACCAATTAAGATGAATGCCACATCTCTTACATACAGTAAATCTTGAGATTATAATGTCACATATATTGATTACATCAGAGAGCAATGATTATTGCCCTTGTGTGACAGACTGGGGCATAATCCAGACTACTGATGGACTGTGATACCCATTCCCTGCAACCTAGAGTGTTTTACAATGCTTTGCACTAGTAGCTCCCAGCTGGACTGCTCACAATCTATTCCAATGGATCCCCAGTCCCAGAGTTTTCCCTAGAAATGTATATACTGTACTTCCCAAACCTCTCTGGAACAGTACAAATATTTTAAATCTGTTATTCTTTAAAGTTTATTACCTTAGTGTTATTCAAACCCTTTAATTTAAACACACTGGTTTAGATAAAACAGTAAAACTAGTTTATTGACTACAAAGAGAGAGATTTTAAGTGGGTACAAGTAATGAGGCATAAAAGTGAGAAATGGTGCAAGAAAAATAAAGATAAAACACTTACTAGAATCTACTTAAAAAGCTATCTTAGTTGCAAAACAAGCTTGCTAGCCACATGCCCCAGCAGTTTATTGACCAAACTTTAGCGTCAGGACTCCTCCTCCAGAGTTGAATGGGGGGGGTCTCCTTTTTAGGTGCAGAGAATAAGATGGGCAGGCAGAGAGAGAACAGTACATTTGGGTGTTTGTCTCTCCTTTTTATAGTTTCAGTCCCCGTCCCCCCCCCTTTGAAAAACATTTCCAGCTGAGAATCAGGAGACAAAGATTCTGTATGGAAGGATGTACCCTGCATTTTTTGTTTACCTGTTTGGACTTCCCATTTTCTCTTTCTGTTTGATGATTCTGCTTATTGTTTGAATACAGATTAAGGCAAACACATATTCCTTTATTTGGGACACACCTGTTTTCTGACGTCTACTTGGGCAGGGCTATATTTGAAGAGCATGTTAAGAAATCTTACAGGGAAATCTTATAATGTTAAATGCAAATATAAGCAACATATTTTATTAGAACAATACCAGCAAATTGTGAGTTTTCAGATGGTACCATACAAGGCATACCTTATACAAAAATTATTACTATAGTGTATAGAGTGTGAATACAGGGATGTGTTCCATCACATCTTGAACCATCCATACGTGCAAACAAAGGACATGTAAAGATTCAAAAGCAATAATAGATCTAATATTACCTTAAGGCTTTATTCCTGCAACATGTTGCACATGGACACATTGCTATACTTGAATGGAGGCCCATGAATGTCAAACAGTGACAAGTCATGGAGTTTCTTGTGAGCTTTGCAGACTGCCCATGATTAACGAATTGTATTTTGAGGTTAGACAGGTCCCAGAAATTATAGTCACAAGAACTCCGGCTCATTTTTCCAGATTAGTGGTTCTCAATCTTTTCCATTAGATGACCTTCTTTTAAACAGAAAAAAAGTTTTATGACCTGCCTGCTATCTATGAACAGCTTTTCTAGACATGTTCATAGACACCTAAGGGGAAACCACAGGCTAAGAATTCATGCACTAGATGTTTTTCCCTATCTACCAGCATTGCTTCTATTTTAATCCCTTATCCAAATTGATTTTAGGATGGTTTTCTCCTGTGACCTCTTCTGCCTCTGTTAAAGATAGGAGAAGCAGAGAGATTGCAGTATCTGTGGTTAATGAAGAGACATCTAGCACAGACTGCCATCCACATATTGGTGACTCAGTACACATCACTATCTGAATAGCAGCGGTATGTGAATATTTGAACGGGAGAGGCAATAATATCCAACCGTGTGGTATCCCACATGCCAAGAAATGTTGGGCCAGCAGGACACCTTCTATTGAGATATCTAAAATGCAGATGTCTCATTCTTCCCTGCCGAAATCATAGGTAAGTAAGCAAAATATCAAGGTCAATGATACTATAACTTGATGTTTGTAACAGTATCAGAATGGACAATTTATTATGTTCACTGCTGAACTAAGATAATGAGCTATGTAAAACAATACTTTCTGTGTACCTGTTCCACATATAAAACTATTATAGTATAACTTGAGGATTACTGTGGGGATCAAGATGTGATTGAAGTTGTTTCAATACTGCCTTGTGTCTTGATGGTAGTATTTGTTAAAACAGATGGTTTTATGAGTTGGGCTCTACCACTCACCTGCTAACTACAGCTGCTGTCATGTTTTCCTGAGAGGCTTTATCAACAATCCTCATTTAATGGGCCAAAAACCTTCCTGCTTGTCTTCACCTGCTGTGTGGCACGGTTTTATCTTGCATATGGTCGGATGCCGCTTACACACATCCAAGACTTCACTTAGCAAAATTCAGAAAATCTCATTCGGAAAAGGAATATTTATAATAATCTGTGCTGACATTCTTCCTATAATGCTGATAAAATCTGGCTGGATATTCCCCCCCCCCCCCCCCATGAGAAATCATTACAATTTCTCACCACTACGCTACAATTATGTTCTGTCTGTCTAACTGTGAAGATTAAGTTCATAGTGGTTTTTTTTTAAAACCCATCCCTAACGCTTTTGTGTAATGGTGTGATTTGCTTTTAAACAACCACTATATGATCCATCCCAGAAGTGGCAGTATTTCAATAGTGAGTATTAGTATACTGTATAACTTTATCCATATATACATGAACTATTAACATTTTGCTAGTTTTGCTCAAGGTGAGCAAGGTAAGTAAGTTAAACTCATAATTATCACCTAATCTGTCCTATACTTAACTTTATGCAAGGACTTATAGTCTTATTGACCTATTTTGGTATTCTAAGTATTTCCTAAAGTGAAGTAGTTAAATAAGGCAATTGGCAAGATTAAGGGTGACAGCTATATGGTTTTCATCTGACTGCTGTTTCAGATGAGCTTTGGGCCCCAGGGATCTTCAGTGAGTAGCCTCTTGTCATTAGGCAGTATTATAGAGAACCGTATGGTTAGAGCATCCAATTACTTTCTGGACTGCAACAGGGTCGCACTATACTTTCTACTCCCAAGGGCCTGACCCTACAAAGTACCAAGGCTTCTATTTTCAATAGTTAGTTTACTTAGGGTACCCATCTCAGTGGGTCCTGATTTTCACAGAGTGGATACTTAGCACTTAAAGCAGGTTCCTTTGACCAATTTGGGTATTCAAAATCACTGGTTATCGTCACCTCCAGCCAGATGAACTCAGTAATTTGGGACCATGAGATGCTAGAGAAGATGGTATATGTCTGAAGATCTGCTTCAGCATCAACATCAATTACCAGTGAAAAATCAGAATGTTAATAAAACAATTACTGTCTGGTAATTGAAAGGAAATGATAGCAAAATTGCCTTTGGGTTAAAATACTTCTTTCAGTATTGCCCAAAGCCACAGGCTGCAGGCAGTATTCACTGGTACAATTTCAGAACTATTTTAACCCTCAGGCAAATATATTCCTGCTGTTACTATTCTCCAATTCAGTCAACTTTCTATAATATAGAGCCATTCCTATCCTCTGATACACATGTGTTATTTCCAGTAGCTTGCTTTCCAAAATGCAGAATTTGCTTTGTAGTTTGGCATCTTTTGGAATAAAAGAAACTATAAAAATGTACTTTATCTTTATTATTCATTATTAAATTAAAATCAGTATACAATCTGTATATCATATCTCTGGTCTTTGTTTTGTTGGTTTCTTTCCCCAAAACACTTACAAAATCTTGATTGTTTCCATTTGATCAATCTGTCCCATCTCTTTGGCTTCCTATATAAGTCATTTTTCTGTTTCATTGCTAGTGACTAAGCAATCACTTTTCCTACTTTGACGCTTGTGGAATGATTGAGAGAAGAGGCTTTGAAGATCTATATGCTGCATTTAGCTTCAAAAGGGTACCAATGGAACTTGGGTATGTTCCTGAACCTTACTTAGGCAGTTGAATATATCATTGCTAAAGCTATTAATTGTGGATATCAGAAGTCACTGGTTTGGTGTCTGACTGGTATCTTGCTCTGCCCATTGAGACTGTTTGGCTGCATGTGTTCCTCCTGTGTGTTGCATTGGCTTTGTACAAGAAGCCAGTACAGCATACTCGGTGAGAGCCCCCAAGGACAGGATCAGATAAAGTTTGAAGGCACACAAGCCAGGTTTATTGTCAGAAGTGTTATTGAACCACTATCTGTTTATCTTTTTTATATAGTCCCCTAGACAATGGACTCAGCTCAGTCAATGGAGGGATTCTCCATTGTTCCCTTGGCTGGACAAAGAGTTAAGTCAAGGTACTCCAACATTTATAGCCCGAGACAATCTGTGATACACACCTTATGCGTTTCATGACACGTTTTAGTTCCTCTTGTACTTTCCTCCTGATATTTAAAAGTGCAATCCACACACTTACTGTGTCTGGTGTACTGTCCCATGGAGTGGTACTTAGACAACTTACAGAGGGAGAGAGATCCCAGGTTCGGTTCTGCCTTTTGGTATTATGTAAGTATTCCTGTTTACCACCTGATATTATGCTTTCAATCCTGATGCTTTACACAAAATATCATTATTCATAACTATGTTATCACGTGGTAGGTTGGGGTGTGCTTATACTGTTCTGGTGCAACGTATTTACTTATTCCATGGCTACGTCTGCACTGACCCCTAATTCTGGAAAAGTCATGCAAAGCAGGTAAGTCAGAATAGGGAAATCCACGGGGGATTTAAATATCCCCCGCGGATTTAAATAAACATGTCCGCCGCTTTTTTTCCGGCTTGGGGAAAAGCCGGAAAAAAGCGTCTAGACTGGTGCGATCCTCCGGAATAAAGCCCTTTTCCGGAGGATCTCTTGAAAGTAGGAATAAGAGATCCTCCGGAAAAGGGCTTTATTCCGGAGGATCGCGCCAGTCTAGATGCTTTTTTCCGGCTTTTCCCCAAGCTGGAAAAAAAGCGGCGGACATGTTTATTTAAATCCGCGGGGGATATTTAAATCCCCCGCGGATTTCCCTATTCTGATTTACCTGCTTTGCATGACTTTTCCGGAATTAGGGGCCAGTGCAGACGTAGCCCATGTGTTTTAGCAGTGCTAGCAGTACTAGTGCTAAGTTCATGTCCTAGATATTGTATTGCAGGTAAACATCTGTTTTTGCCAGGGCCTGCCTATTACTCATAAGATATGTCTACGCTACAGAGGTTTAAGAACAGAGAGGTTTTTCCGGTTTTGGTAAGCGTCTTTCTACAAAGAGGAGGCCTTTTTCTGAAAGAACACTTTTGGAAAATGGCGTGTGTGCATGGGGGAGAGGGAGTTCTTTTAAAAGAAGAGGAAAAAGGAATAAACACAAGTGCCCTGGTGCCATTCCGCCCATAGTAATCACAGTTTACATGCGAGATAGCATCCATACAGTGTGTACACTGTTGAAAAAGCAGATCACTTTTTAATATGCTTTCGCAGTGTGGACGCTCTCTTTCGGAAGAAGTTTTTTCGGAAGATCTCTTCCTGAAAAGCTTCTTCCGAAAGAAACCTCCAGTCTAGACATAACCATAGTTTACTCTTGCTTACTTTGATTCAGGCCTCACCAAACCTATGCTTCAGGCTTGCTCTTTCTCCTACGTTAATTTGCTTTCTGAGATAGAATAATAAACAGCTTTAAATCATTGCAAAATTTTTATTCCTATTTGTTGTGGTAAAAAATACATGTCAATAAAGAAATATACTTTTCAAGGGAAAAGAATGAAACCTATATAATATTGCAAATTTTAGTGTCACAAAATATTACAAGTTTTTTATTATTACTGATACAATTATATTTGTGTATTACTGTACAGCAGAGTACTAAGTACTTCAAAAACGTGTATGTTAGTTGTCTGTCCTGAATGTCTTAAGATCTAACAAGATACTGTAAAGACAAAGCAGAAGGAAAAGGCAAAATGAAAACCCAGTGTGATTGGACTAAGAAGTTGAATATAAAGCTTCTTTTCCAGTTTTTGTTTGCAATTTAAAATATGATTGTGTGTGTGTTTGAGATTGTCAGATATCTGATCAGTTTGTACCTTTCTTCATAGAGCTCTAGGGTCTACAGGTCTTTCAGAAAAAGTGCATTTAAGGGTCTGTTCTTAAATATACTATGTAATTCAGTTAAGCTTGTAGGGGTCATACAAACTTTTACCTGATTTTAATTTATAGAATTTCATTGGGTTTCTCTTTGAATTTTGGGTTTGAATGATCCTGAAAAAGCTTATAGTGAAAGCCAGTCCATATTTCTGAGTTTTCTATAATTTCCACCCAAAACTACAATAGAAACCAGAATTACTCCCACGCCTTTTCTCCTTGTTTTAAATTTCTCCTCTATATTAACATGTCTGGTTACCTTTGTGCTATCTTATGTCTTTTGATGACTCAAATCTGGTTTTGGAGCACAATATCTGGTAAATTTAAGCCTGCTTTTTCATGTGACCTATTCCACCAGAGAAAAATAATTTCTACAGAGAAGGGAATAGTGATTTTCTTGCACTTCTGTAAAGTCTGGGGTACATCAGCTCCATATTATGCTAAGGAGCAGTTTAAGGCAGACATAAAAAAACTGGCTGCAAATCTCAGAGTCCTATTCTTGTCAGATCTGAGCAGAGACCCCTCAGATCTGGTTGTCCAATCCCATGTAGATAATTTCTGCAGTTCTTTGATGGAGCAGGCCCGCTGTTTCTCCTGATCCAAAGATACAGGGAAATAGAGACCAGTTCTTCAAAAACATAAGAGAAGAGATTGCAGGTAAACACGCAACCTTTAAAAGATAGCAAAGAATTAAGCAGGTTGCCTAAGTTTTTTTTTATTATGTGATCCTCAGGGTAAACCAAATTTGGTTCCAGATTCAAGCTAATCTGGGCATGGTTCAAATGAAATTCATCATTAAATTTAGGCTTGTTTTTGTGAGAAGCAATCTTTACTCACCAAAAAGGTTTTGATGATGAACTGGGGTGAGCTGTCTCATGTTTGAGTTTGCTGAGCATCAGATTTTGTTATAAAGATTTGCACATAAAGCATAATTCAGTGAATATAGTTAATTTTCCTCTATAATAAGAAAATATAAGTATTATGTAAAAAAAATAATAATAAAAATGTGGGAACAAAGCCCATCAGATAATACTTAGTTATTTGGTTTCCTTCTATAATAGTACACAAAAAATTTGTATTCCACCTGCTCTGTTTTTTTCCAAAGCAAATTTTAAAACCAAATGTTATGGCAATGATTATACTGTGCGTTTTTTCTTTTAATCTTTCGTGGTTTTTATTTGAAAGCCTAGGTTGTCAGTGGTCTGTTTACTTTATCTCACTCATGTGCAGTGAAAATGAATGGCATTTATAGAACACACAAACTATTTTTGCCTGAACGCTGCATTTATGATTTATGGCCAACATGTATTCCTGATTTTCTTTTGAGAATGATCTGTATTGTCTTTGTGTACTAACTCATTGCAGAAGCACTTGTCTATTTTGAGCTAAACCAGACCTCATGTAAAAAGAATCAAATTATTTCATCATGTTGAAAATGAAAAGCTATAATTACTTGTAATTAGGCTTTAGAATTTTTGAAAATTGCGGAATTCTTCTCCAGTGGTTTAAGACCACTCCAAATCAGTGCCTTTGGAAAATAGGAAATAATTTTCTGTTCAATTTGAAATTGATTTAATTTATGCTTTTTGACAGCTATTTTGCTTTGATATTTTGGTATGGGAAATCACCGAACGGTGGTGATTAATGCAATAATGTTTTCTGTGGTCTTATGTATTGTTTGGTTAAAAAAACTTACTTGTATATTTAAGCCTAAGTAGAATCTTTAGCAGTTTAAAGAAACACAATAAAATATTTGAAGCATTTTCATTATTAATCTGATACCGAAATTATTTTAATTTTGTGCTTTTTGTTTTCTTAGGATTTTTATTTATTTTGTATTCCAATACTTAATAATACAAACCTATTCTGTATTGTAAATCTCTTACATTTAAATGGAAACAGCAGATAACTGATACATGATATAGCACTTGTTATTTGTTTATCATAAGAAACACTTTTCTTTAAGTAAATCTCAAAACAAACAAAACATCCCCATTTTAAATCCTGCTGAGTTGGAGGGAAATATCTCTAGTCAATGGGAAGGCAGTGTGTTACCCAGTTCAACATTCAGCCACCAAAAGGCTTCATGTTTTCTAGTGCACGGGAGACATCCACAGTTAGAGGGCACTATGTGCCATATAGGGAACCAGAAGCTGTATGTGACCAGGGCAGCAGGACACAGATAACAGTCTTGGAAGGAAAGGCAGGTAACAAGCTGGTGCTGAACAAGGGAGCAGTGTTGCTTATAGGAGGCTGGCAATAGCTGCTGAAGGAGGGTACAGGACAGCAGTATTCAAGTAGGAGTTGTAAGGACTGATGCAAGTGTGTAGCAGGAAGATAGTTCTGAGGCGACCTTTGTGTGATTTTTTTTTTCCTTTGTTTCCTTGGAGTCAGGGTTGATTGTGAGTGAAGAAAGAACAATTGTATCGGGGTCCTGAGCTCAGGGTCCCCTCAAATATAACTGTAACATCTGTGTAAATAAATGGGAGAGTATGGAACCCTAGTAAACAAGATATACTAACTAGAACTTCTTATTTCTGTAAACCTGGTTTCACGAGGCATACCTGTGCCGATCAAGAAAGGCTTCTTTGTTGGCGCGGCGCGTCCAGACTGCCCCGATCTGCCGACAAACAGCTGATCGGCAGAGCAGGGCAGCCATTTAAATTTAAATGAAGCCGCGATTATTTTAATCGCGGCTTCATTTCCCTCTGCCGATCTGGCTAATCTACATGCCTCCATCGACGGAGGCATGTAGTTTAGACGTACCCTAATACACAACAAAGAGAAGTTGCTATGGGAAGGAGCTTCTTATCTAAATCAGGGAGAGGAGCGAGAGTTGCCTCCTGAATTGAATCTTGCCCACAGTATTGTATAAACAGAGGTCCTTACGTACTGGCTACATATGGAGATACAACCTATGTTTCCTAATGAGCGAATTACCCTTTCTTATATTATTTTCTCCTGTGTTTTTTAAATTAACTTGCTTTTTTCCATTTAACCAAAGCATATACTCTTTAGATCCATGGAGTCCTCCCAATAACAATATATATCAAAGAAGGCTAAGCCAATAATTTAATCTTCTAGCACACAGGAAAAAAAAGGTCTCTATGCACACATGTAGCAATGGCTCTGTTAGTGTCTTCACTTGGATAAGCTACTGTGCATCTTGTGCTGCTTTCCAATGAAGACAGCTAAATATTTGCTTTCTGACAATTTACTGAAGGAGAAACTATTTAGTTGTTTCCTAAACAAGCATGATGTTTCCATAACTTTACATTACAAATATATGTTAAATATATAGGGAATAACCTAATATTATGCTCTTTGGCATTAAAACTTAATATATAATCTGTCAGATTTAGGGTTATTTTTAATATCAATTATCCCTATTGTGGGCTATGTTATCCTGCAGGCTATGCCTTTGTGTCTCTAGTAAAAGTAATACAGTATAGTTGTGGGACTTGAATCTGTGTCCCAAATTCTTGCCCACATTGTGGCCACATTATTTAAGTATACTGGAACAAAGAGGTTGCAAGTCTCAAGGCAATAGAAGATTTCTCTTACATGGGAGCTGTTATAGTGAGCTTCTATGCCACCTGTTTCATGGCAGAGGGGATGTGATTGAGGACAGTGGGTAGGATAGGGTATCTGGGCACCACAGGGCCAGTGTAAAGTAGATTAGCTCTGAGAACCTAGTCTGGGGGAAGGCGAAGTATCAAGTGGCTTAAAGCAAACAACCATTATTCCCCTGCTATCCTCTGTTGGGCAACTTAGGGCCCAGGCCCTGAGTCCTTAGTATTCTCTTATAAATATTTTACTAAAAATCAATTATTTTTCTAATTTTTACTTTAGTATGTGTTTCTTTCTTTAAGAGTGTCATTGTATCTTTTTCTGAGGGTCCTCCTTTTTTCCTCCACTCAAGATCATCTGATGTGAAGAAGTGAGTTTTACCCACAAAAGTTCATGATTCATTCATTCTCTCTCTCTCTCTTTCTCTCTCAGGTGCCACAGGACTACTTATTGTTCTGACTTTTATTTTTACATTTTGCATAATTTGTTAAAAAGAAAGAAAGAAAGTCGGATTCTTTTCTGGTAAATAGGACAGTGCATCATTCCATGTATCATAATCAAAGAAATACTCTACATGGGAAATGAAGACTCTGATTGCATACACCAAATCAGCAATAGTTAAATCTCATTAGGTTATTTTTTTAAAATGTAAGAAAAGTATTCCATATATGCACTATCACAATAGAATCATAGAATCATAGGACTGGAAGGGACCTCGAGAGGTCATCGAGTCCAGCCCCCCACCCTCAAGGCAGGACCAAGCTCTGTCTACACCATCCCTGACAGATGTCTATCTAACCTGTTGTTAAATATCTCCAGAGAGGGAGATTCCACCACCTCCCTTGGCAATTTATTCCAATATTTGACCACCCTGACAGTTAGGAATTTTTTCCTAATGTCCAATCTAAACCTCCCTTGCTGCGCTTTAAGCCCATTACTCCTTGTCCTGTCCTCAGAAACCAAGAGGAACAAATTTTCTCCTTCCTCCTTGTGACACCCTTTTAGATATTTGAAAACCGCTATCATGTCCCCCCTTAATCTTCTTTTTTCCAAACTAAACAAGCCCAATTCATGAAGCCTGGCTTCATAGGTCATGTTCTCTAGACCTTTAATCATTCTTGTCGCTGTTCTCTGTACCCTTTCCAATTTCTCTATATCTTTCTTGAAATGTGGCGCCCAGAACTGGACACTGTACTCCAGCTGAGGCCTAACTAGTGCAGAGTAGAGTGGCAGAATGACTTCACGAGTTTTGCTTACAACACACCTGTTGATACAACCTAGAATCATATTTGCTTTTTTTGCAGCAGCATCACACTGTTGACTCATATTCAACTTGTGGTCCACTATGACCCCTAGATCCCTTTCTGCCATGCTCCTTCCTAGACAGTCGCTTCCCATCTTTTATGTATGGAACTGATTGTTCCTTCCTAAGTGGAGCACTTTGCATTTCTCTTTATTAAACTTCATCCTGTTTACCTCTGACCATTTCTCTAACTTGCTAAGGTCATTTTGAATTATGTCCCTATCCTCCAAAGAAGTTGCAACCCCACCCAGTTTGGTATCATCTGCAAACTTAATAAGCGTACTCTCTATCCCAATATCTACATCATTGATGAAGATATTGAATAGTATGGGTCCCAAAACAGACCCTTGCGGAACTCCACTTGTTATCCCTTTCCAGCAGGATTTAGCACCGTTAACAACAACTCTCTGACTACGGTTATCCAGCCAATTATGCACCCACCTTATCGTGGCCCTATCTAAGTTATAATTGCCTAGTTTATCAATAAGAATATCATGCGAGACCGTATCAAATGCCTTACTAAAGTCTAGGTATATGACATCCACCGCTTCTCCCTTATCCACAAGGCTCGTTATCCTATCAAAGAAAGCTATCAGATTAGTTTGGCATGACTTGTTCTTCACAAACCCATGCTGGCTATTCCCTATCACTTTATTACCTTCCAAGTGTTTGCATATGATTTCCTTAATTACCTGCTCCATTATCTTCCCTGGGACAGACGTTAAACTGACCGGTCTGTAGTTTCCTGGGTTGTTCTTATTCCCCTTCTTATAGATGGGCACAATATTTGCCCTTTTCCAGTCTTCTGGAATCTCCCCTGTCTTCCATGATTTTTCAAAAATCATAGCTAAAGGCTCAGATACCTCCTCTATCAGCTCCTTGAGTATCCTGGGATGCATTTCATCAGGACCTGGTGACTTGCTGACATCTAACTTTCCTAAGTGATTTTTAACTTGTTCTTTGTGTATCCTATCTTCTAAACTTACCCTCTCTCTGCTTGTATTCACTACGTTAGGCACACCTCCAGACTTCTCAGTGAAGACCGAAACAAAGAAGTCATTGATCATCTCCACCATTTCCAAGTTTCCTGTTACTGCTTCTCCCTCCTCACTGAGCAGTGGGCCTACCCTGTCCTTGGTCTTCCTCTTGCTTCTAATGTATTTATAAAAGCTCTTCTTGTTTCCCTTTATGCCTTTAGCTAGTTTGATCTCATTTTGTGCCTTTGCCTTTCTAATCTTGCCCCTGCATTCCCGTGTTGCTTGCCTATATTCATCCTTTGTTATTTGTCCTATATTCCATTTTTTATAGGATTCCTTTTTTATTTTGAGATCATGCAAGATCTCCTTGTTAAGCCAAGCTGGTCTTTTGCCGTATTTTCTATCTTTCCTACACAGCGGAATTGTTTGCTTTTGGGCCCTTAACAACGTCCCTTTGAAATACTTCCAACTCTCCTCAGTTGTTTTTCCCTTCAGTCTTGCTTCCCACGGGACCTTACTTACAAGTTCTCTGAGCTTATCAAAATCTGCCTTCCTGAAATCCATTACCTCAATTGTGCTGGTCTCCCTTCTACCTTTCCTTAAGATCATGAACTCTATTATTTCATGATCATTGTCCCCCATACTGTCTTCTACTTTCAAGTTCTCAACTAGTTCCTCCCTATTTGTTAAAATCAAATCCAGAACAGCTTCTCCTCTGGTAGCTTTTTCAACCTTCTGAAACAGAAAGTTGTCTCCAATGCAGTCCAGAAACTTATTGGATAGCCTGTGCCTCGCTGTGTTATTTTCCCCACATATGTCTGGATAGTTGAAGAAGAAAAGTTAACACATCGTCTAACTGATTGTATTTGGTGTAACTGCATGCCCTATGTCATGTCTGTGCTCATTGTACCCTCGAAGAAAGATCATGCTGTACATTTTTTCATGCAATTTATTTTAATATACTATAATATTTTGCTGGCTCAATCATTTTAGATGTGTATACAACCCTCCACTTCAGTGTATAAATTATTGTGCTGTTACCTAAGATCTTTTACTGTAAGGTAATTCAGACTCCTTAAAGTCAAGTCTAAGAAATTGTCTGTAAATTAGTGCTAGTGGTCAGCATGGCTAAAAGAGAAGCTCTTCATATTTGGAATTGACTGTACGATTGAACTTACAACAATTTATTACAAAGTCAATATTCAGCTTAAAAATTAAAAAGGTTAGTAATTATTAGGTTTTCAGAGGAAAGTACTAATGTTGTGACCTGCCTCACATCATATGGTTACAAAAATGCCATAAAATGGTTTTTTTTAAACTTATTTTTATAGCCAGTAGATGGCTTATTCCCTCATCTCCCTACTTATGCTTCCATGAACTGTTAATTAATACTTTTGCAGTAATTATAGAATACTTTAAATATACATTATTCTTCTGAATTTTAAAAGATCAGGATTTTTTTTATTAATTTAAAAGGATAATAGAACTGACCTGCACTTTCATCAGTTCTTTAATAAAGAGGTGTATTTTTAGATAATTTAAAATTTTTACATTTTGATTGCATGGAGTAAGAAAAAAAATATTATGGCTTTTTTGTGCTTTTCCATTTACCCTTTTAAGCTGGGTCACAGTTGTACCAAGCGGGGTCATTGTTCTCCATAAAGAGGTGAATGATTGCCCTTGGGAACTGATACAACAGGAGCATACATTCTAACTGTCTTGACACTTGGCACTTTATTTTCTTCTTAATAAGGACTAAGCTTTGCTAGACACAAGTCGTCAGTCCATTTACTTCTTTCTTCATCTCTGCAACATTTTCACACGTTCAGTCATATGTAATCACTTACCCTTACTGTACCCCTTTTCCTGAGCTTGATTTGGTGTCTTGTCCTTACACAGCAAGGGAGGAGTAGGGCACTCTTCATGAATGACTTGACTTAGGGCATGTCTGCACTGCTCGACAGTTTTCACCATGACTAGCAGTATGTACCAAAGCTATGTTGTAATTCCCTCATGAGAATGCTGTGAGTACAAACTTAAAGGGTTCCTAGTTCACATTAATGTAATCCTATCCCCAGGTGTAAGTGGTTTATTTTCATGTTCTCATTAGAATGGAGTTGCTTCAGATGTTCTGTGAATTAATGGTCATTAGCCTCCTCCCCCAGGCACTCACATTCACCCCAAAAAGCACAGGCAGTGAAAGTGTTTTGGAAAGAGACCCACTGGTTTCTTACCATTTTAATATTCATCTCATTTAAAACTAGGTGGACAGTTTCCATTCTGCAGTCTAACTGACAAGATTTAGCCACCTTTTGTTTGAGAGTTGTACACTAATAGACTGTAATGTTTATAAATTTGTTAATTATTTCTGTGATTTATACAAACGTTACGACTAGTTTTTTGCAAATGATTACATCAGTTTAGCAAGGTACACGTGCATGTGCCTGACTTGAAGACCCTATTGTTTTCAATGTTTCTGTGCACTTTTTGAAGTTGTACATGTGCCTAAATATCTTCCCAAACTTGGTTCCATTTGCCATGGTTGTTACTTATATTATTCTTTGAGCCCAATATTGGGAGTTGCTGAGTTACTCAACTGCCATTGTCTGCTGTGGGAGCTAATAGTGAGCAGTATCTTATAGAATTGTACCCTCCACCATTTATTGTTTATGCTTTTAGATAATGTTGTCATATAACATTGTTTCTGCTTTCTGCTTTGATCACTTCAAAATCCAACCAAACTTACAAAGTGGCGCTAACCCTTGTCATAGATACTTTTCTGAATGCAATATTCAAAGCAATAGCAGTGGGAAATGATTCATGAGCAGTCAGTCCATAGGCTGAAATCTGGTTACAGCCATTCATCAAAAAATGTACAATACCAAATAAAGTCATAGTCGTTTGAATCTATTTGTGAATAATTCACAAATGAAAAAGAGACTGATTTGTTGAATAAATTGTTTACTGCAAGTGCAGTCCAAAGAGCCAGTTACGCATAGTTGCAAAAATTTTATGACACTTTTCCTGCAACCATTGTTGGTAATAAAGATTTGCTTATATGAATGTTTGCAAAGAACTAACAAAAGCAGTTGTGAATATGGTCAAAGTGAATTTCAGGTTCTATTTGAGCACATAATTTATTCATGTTAGTGGTGCTAGAGCCAGATGGCCGCAGTCCGGAGGAAGATCCCATCATGTTAGGCACTGGATAAAGTAGTTTATGAAATATTGTCCCTGCCCAGGAGACCTTACTATATAATCTAAGAACAAAAATCCAGAAGGGAGGTGAAAAAGGGCAAGCCAAACGTGGTGCATACAGTTATTGTGACTGGTTAGTTCATGATTTCTTGGTTCTGAATCATTTTCACTTTTTTCTGTAAGGAAGGATATGGTCACAATCCCACTGGCAGTTTTTGCTGTTGAATACCCATTTTCAGTCATTTCTAGCTGTGGTCAGAAGTTGCTTTTGAGTTACTTGTTTGCCTTGAAAAGAAGTTTGCAACTGTAAAACATTGTTCTTTTTGTTGTCAACGTTTTGTGAGATCCTTTTTCATGCATTAGGTACATTCACAGGCATCTAGCAATTATTTTATAGCATCACTGTTGATCATGCTTTACAATATTTGGGTGGAAAAACTAATAGAAAGATGCAACATTGTAACTGCATAGTGGGGGGGGGGGGGAGGGAAGGGGGTAATTTCCTTTCTTAAAAAGTTAAAAAGATGGAAATTTTCTTTTTGAAGTATGGAGGATTTAACAGAAGATATTTCCTCATGTTCTGAAGTGAAAGATTTAGCAAACCCAACATTTGTCTACTCGCGTATAATGGACCAGCTTCCTGTACAGCACATGTTAGAGTGAGGTGAGCAATCATTTTTGATAGGGAGCCATTCCAAGAATTTGGTAAGCCATAAAAGAGTGGCACTTGATGTAAAGGGAAGAGGTATAGGTTCTGGGATGGAGGCAGGATGCGGAAGGGAGCTTGCGGTAAGGGACTGGAGTACAGGAGGGGGTCAATGGGAGCTGCAAGGTTGTGCTGGATGCGGGGATAAGGTCTCCCCAAATGCATGGTGCACAGATGGCTCCTGGAGCTGACTGCTTTGAACGGCATGTGGGGCACAGCTGGTAATAGGAAACTCTGCACTAGAGTGGCTTACTTGGCAATTTGGACAAGATTTTTTTCTCCCTGGTTTGTTTGTCTTTACAGTCCATCCTGGAGAATATTCTGTTCCTGAGAAATCAGGGCTTGTTTCTTTTTTCCATTTAGGGTTATCTAGTGGCCATCTTGTTTTGCTACGAGCCCCCTCCCTTTGTCGAAAAGCCGCGTAAGCCTCATTTTTTGAGAGAGAGCAGCTTTTTGGCAAAGGGGGAGGGTTCGCCGAAAAAGCCGCGTCTAAACTACTTTTGCTTTCGAAAGCTTTGCTTTCGAAAGTGCGATTGGAAGAAAATATGCAAAGTCCTGCAGAATTTTCATATCCTCTTTCAACTGTTCCTCATAGTCTAGATGAGCCCTCGAGGAGGTAGGCAAAGGAGAAAATTCTGAGACATGGCCATAAAAGGTAGCTTCTTTAAGCACAAGCTTCAGATAGTCTCAGGCAGCAACTACAGGAAGCACCTGTCTTGATGCCCTGCCTAAATTGCCTTTGGGGGGCTTTAAATATGATTCAGCCTCCAGTCACTGTGGACCGCTATTCTGATAGGGTATGTGTACACTTGCACCCTCTTTTGAGAGAGGGATGCAAATGAAGGCATTCGAAATTGCAAATGAAGCCAGGATTTAAATATCCTGTGCTTTATTTGCATATTTGTGTTATGGCGCTGTTTCGAAATAGCACTATTTTGAAATAACAGACACTGTTAAGACGTGGTTATTTCGAGAGAAAACCCTTCTCTCAAAATAACTGGTAAACCTCATTGTATGAGGACATACCCATATAGATCTATGCTATTTGGCTGGGAATTTGTAGTGTGGACACGTTATTTTGAACTAGCTATTTCAGAAGTTTTTATTCTGAAACAGCTTATTTTGAAATAATTGCATAGTGTGGATACATCCTTAGAGTCTTTAGAAGAGATAAGACCTAAATTTTAAGAGCTGAATGTGGGGAGTTCATGCCTGATAATTCCATGAGTGCACACTCTTATTCCAGAGTTCAGGGTGCCTAAAGTTAATAAAACTTATTTGGAATAAAGCATTCTTATTCTAGAATAAGCATGTCCACAGCTGGAGTTAATTGGGAATAGTTATCCACTTTAATTTCACACTCTCTGTTATTTCATATGAATTTTCATGTGTAAATGAGCCTAGAGGAAAACAACAAAAATAAATTTAAAAAACTTTATTCATGCTGCATTTATACTTCACTGAGGGAGAAAAAAATCAATCAGATTTCTTATTCTTCTGTAGAATAAGAAATCAGCAATGTCTAATTTGCTCTTGCTTTTTTGAATATGAGGGTGCTTGTCTTCTCCTCTCCCCTCCATTCTTTCCATTATTTGGAGCTGAATATTTGTTGGTGTACTTTGTAACTGGAGTAGGTGTGCTAAGTTAGATCAGAAAAAAGTTAATTCTCAAATGTATTTGCTTGACCCAGAAAAATGCAGAATTTGTGAGCGAAGCATAGCAAATTTCTCTGTAAAGAGCTGGCTTTTGTTTTCTATTAAAGAATTGGGCCCTTAGGTTTTCAAGTATTGTCAGTGTGCTTTAATTATTTAAACTTTATATGACACATTACAATTGTTTTTCAGTATATAAACTAAAATGGTTGTCTTCATATTTGAGATCATAGAAAAATTATATAAAGAAGAGCACTATATACTTGCCACAGTGTTTTTATATATAGCATATTTAGTGGCTAACTAAAATCTAAGCAGAAAGCTCATCTTGAAAAAGACTACTTAATTAAAAATTAAACACTGAATTAAAACTTAAATTATGCCAAATTAATATTCTACATTACCAAAACCAACAATTAATATACTATGACATATGTGAGGAAAATTACTTTTTTTTGTTTTATGTTTTACTTTTTGTCTGCATTATATGCTTTTTTTGAATTCTTTATTTTGAACTACTGAGCCTATCTGAATTAAGATATAAATCAGTGACTTTAGATTTGTAATGTTTACAAAACTCAGAGATTAAAAACCTTATAATATAAAGGAAGCTGGTTTAAAGCAGAAAAATCCAATTATTTTGCAATTAATGCATTATCACTTCTGCATACATGTTTCAGCTCAGTGTTTCAGATCATCTGATACAAATCTATGGACTAAAAATGGGCTCATTGACCAAAACTTGAGGTTTGACCTATTAATTACACTTAATGCATGTATATCTGTGACAGTGGACTCAGTTCAGTATATGGCAGGATTTTCCATTCTCCCCTCGTCTGGACAAATACACACCCTCTGTGATCCTTCTTTTATATACTGATACAGACTGACAGGGTGTGTCTACGCTATGGGATAAGGTTGAATTAACGTACACAACTTCAGCTATGTTAATTGCATAGCTGAAGTTGAAGTACCTTAACTTGACTTTGGCGCTGTCCACACTGCAGGAAGTCAAAGTGTGAACACTCTCTCTTTGAATTCCCTTACTTCTCATGGAAGCAGGACTACCCGCATCGCCCGGAGTGCTCCTCTCAGTTCAGATGAGCATGTCTTTACTAGACTCGCTAATTTGAACCCTCGAAGATTGACAGAGGCAGCATTGATCTTCTCGGTAGAGTAGAAATAGCCTCAGGGTGAATCTATACAGCACCCTAAACTTGAAATAAGATAAACAATAATGAGGGTTACAGGAATGTTGAAATATTTCGAAATAACGGATGTGGTTAAAAGACACAGGATAGCTATTTTGGGATATCTCTAGTATCCTGAAATAGCCCCACTTTCTAGACATACCCTTAGGGTGCGTCTACACAACACCCTAAATTTGAAATTAGATATGTAGTTTGTGCTACACAAATTGTATATCTTATTTCGATTGTATTTCAGAATTGCTTATTTTGAAATTTGGCACATCCACTCAGCGTCAGATTTAAAAATAATGCACTATTTTGACACATCCCTTAAGCCTCGTGGATCGAGGGTTACAGGGATGCCAAAAAAGCGTGCCTGTTATTTTAAAAAATATTTTGAAATAATGGACGCGTTTGAAAGGCGAGGGGTAGATATTTAGGGACACCTCTGGTATCCCGAAATATACCCGCTGTCTAGACATACCCTTAGAGACTAACAAAAATATATAGTATCATGACAAAACCTACTTCATCAGATGAGCTGGAGAGGGATAACAGGAATCCAGAATTTATAACAGAAAAAGAAGGGTAAAGCCTCACATCTGAGTCTCTGAGGTCCACAGGACTACTCGTTTTTACTTTTTCTGTTTTTTTCAATTGAAAGTCACATTTTCCATGAAATGTATTTTATCCAATATCACAGAAAGCAACATGTGAGTAATAAGTTACTTGAATATAATACTTCTGATTTCTACTCTTGGACCAACAAGCTTAATTTAACTCTCTCTTTTTGGGACCTTTTCTGTGTATGTTCACAATTAATTTAAGCTATTGTAGGTAGTGACATATCCCCTTATACACTATGGAGGAATCATAGGATAGACTGGCTAGGGATTCTGCCCTTTCTAAGCACATTTAATGCTCTACCACAGTTTTTTCTTCTATCTGCATTTATGTTCTTGGTCTGAATGGTACTAAGCCTGCTAGTTGGGTGGTATGTTATGTTTTCTAAAGGTAAAGCTCTGTGTTAGTGAGGAGTACTCTACAAAGCCTTCAAGAGTCTTTCCAGGAATTGGAAGTTGCAGAGGCCTAATAGAGATCAGCACCTTCAACTATCAGTTCCTTTATTCTCATCTGTCATAACTGTTTGCTTCTGATCAGACCAATGGACATTTATGTGTCACAATGGAAAACTTATAGCCAGTGAAGACCTAAAAAAGACATTGGGTTGACGGTTACTTGTATCACAAGAGGCAGCTGGCAACTCATTAACACCCTGCAGGTTGTCGAATATACGGTATGTTAAATAAATTTAGTGTAGGGGTCACCCACTAGTAGATCCCAGGATCTACTGGTAGATCTTGGCAACTCTGACAGGTGATCTTGACTGGTTTCGCTGGGAAGCTACTAAGCACTGGCACTTCAGTTGCCCCCCCCCCCCCCCCCACCCATTGCCCTGCTGCTCCTGCCTTTTGCCTTGGAATTGCCTCCCTGGGAGCCTCCTGCTTGCTGTGCAGAGTGTAAGAGGGAGAAGAGGGGTTCTGATGTCAGGGTGTCCCTCCTACCCCCATATCCACACAGAAGCTACATCTATACTACAGCCTTCTTCTGCAAAAGCTTATGCAAATGAAGCACAGAGTAGACTATTGCTGCAGTCATTTGCATAATTAATTAGCAGCTGTTTTTGCACAAGAGGCTTTTGCGCAAAAAGGAGTTGTGTAGATGGCTCCATTTTGCGCAAAAACCCCCTCTTGCACAAGAGCTGTTTTTCCTGAAAAAATAATGAGCTCAAAAACAGCTGCTAATTAATTATGCAAATGAAGCGTGGCAATATTCTTCTCCGCGCTTCATTTGCACAAGCTTTTGCGGAAAAAGGCTGCAGTCTAGCCATAGCCAGAGAGAAGGGGATGGAGGGAGCTTGTCAATGCATATCTCTGTCACTCTCACACATTATGTGTGTGTCTGACATTCTCACAAACTCTCACTATCCTTTGCTCTGATCTTTCGATCCAACACATACATGGGGTTGTTGTTACTTCTTTTATTGCTTGCAAAGTGTGTTATTTTGGGGTATTGACTGGTCTGTGTATTTTATAACTTTTCTTTCTCTTACTCTTATATTTAATTCTTTGAGTAGTGAGTTCTAAAATGCCTAACCTGTCATGGCTGGAGACATGGGGAACTTATCCCTATCCCATGCTCCTGGAAGTGGCGGGCATATCCCTGCGGCCCCTGAGAGAGGCAGAGCAGGGGGTCTCCACATGCTGTCTTTGCCTGCAGACACCACTCCTGCAGCTTCCATTGATCAATAATGGGGAACAGTGGCTAGTAGAACCTGTGGGCTCAGTGCCTGTAGATGAGGGGTAGCACATGACACCGTGGAGCCATTGCTGTCTATGCCAGCTGCTTTCTGGAGTGGTGCAGGGCCAGGGCAGGAATAAGCCTGCCTTAGGTCCACTGCTCCACCAACCAGAAGCAGTCTCAATTACAAAGTGCCCAGCCCGAGCCTGCTTCCTGAACCCCTGTCCCAACTGTCTCAATTACAAAGTGCCCAGCCCTGCGTCCTGCACCCAACCTCCTGCCCCAGACATGAGACCCCCTACACCCAAACTCCTTCCCAGAGTTTGCTCCCTGCAACTGCTCCTGGACCCCAATCTCCCACCCTGGGCTATGCCCACAGCCCTCCCACATCCTCAACCCCTTGGCCCAAGACCAGAGCCTGCACTCCTTATCCCTTACCCCAGCGTGGTGAAAGTAAATTGGGATGGGGGAGGAAGAGGGATGGAGTGAGCAGGGTGAGGCCTTTGAGAAGGGTTGGAACAGAGGCGGGGCCTTAAAGAAGGAGCAGGAAGGAAGTGGGGCAAGGGTATTTGGGTTTGAGGGTAGATCTTACATTGCACTTAAATTGAAAAAGTGATCTTGGAGATTAAAAAGGTTGGAGATCACTGAATTTAGTGCCTTACGGGCATTGTAAAAAAAGAAAAGCCAGAGCTGAATCAAAAAAGAGTAAAAAATCAGTTTTCCTCTTTAGAAATAAGTATAGAGTCCAAGGTGCATAGCCACATCTAGTCTCTTAACTATCCTTTGTTGTCATTTTCATTTTCATGAGTGGCACTGGAAAAATGACACTTGGCATAGTAGAGTTCTGTAAGAAATACTTTACCTTTCCAGGGTTTTAATTATGTACTGGGAAAGGCAATGTTAAGACCTTGGAAGATAACCACCTTTCTCTTAGCTACAGTCAAACAGTGAAGTGAAATAGAAGGGGAAAAATGTGTGACCATTTCTATCATCTAAAGTATGGATGTTAACTTTTATGTAGAAACTTGAGAGGCATTAATATAAAAATGTTTTCCGTCATAGGCAATTGGCTAGCATGGCTTTGCAAGTGTTAATCCTCTATATATTATGGGAATGTCACTATTCTTTTTTTGGCATGATAGTTGAATGCTGAATCATCACCATGGGTCACCTAGTAAATGCAATATAGTCATAGGACAGCCATTTCTTCAGCTGTCATCTCAGTTTTGTGAATGGGTTGGCCAAGCCAGAATTCTCATCTTTGTATTTGAGAAGGAGAGGGTTTGCTTCTGTTGAGGTACAAATAACCATTATATTTTATACGCTTTTCTTACATAGAGCTTTCCATTTCAAAGAAACCCAATGTGATTTTCAGAAAACACAGTATAAACCTATTTTTCCCCCATACTCTCAGGGGACAACTGAAACATTTAAAATTTTGGATTCATATAGCTGGATAATTTTGTACCAATACGAATTTCCAGTTAATATAGATACTTACATATTTTGGTGTTGGGAAATTGAGGTTTGCGCTCTGTACTCACTGATCTATTCATTCATCTTGTATAGGGAATGCTCTAACATGTATATAGTTGTATTTGGCAGAATTTTTGATTTTTATTTAAAAAAAATTCAATAGGAAATATTTTTATTTTTAAGCATTTTTTTTCAAATTTTATCTATTTTAAATGTCCATAGTTGCAGAAAATTGTGGGAAGACCAAAACTGCAAGAGGTTAGGCTAATTATTTAATAACCGTAAATACTGAGATTCAAAATGGTAAATCTTTATAACAATTAAAACAGAAATTCTCAACAACATATGTTAAAATACACAAAGTGAATATCTTTAAATCAAACTCAAATTCTCAAGCTGATGAAAATATTTTTTATTTGTTTGTGCATGTACTATGAAATTGAAGTTTAAAGACAATTACTTGTAAAATCTAATCCTTCTAAGCTCCTCTATAGTATATAGAAAAATATACAGCATTCCTGGACAGAAAGCGAAGAACATTGTTCAATGACAACATAAGGGGCAAATTTAGGTACACAGACTTTAATTAACCGCCAGAACATCTTGACCACATCAGTTTTCCTAAGGAGAGTGTCCTATCTATACACTGACAGGACCTGAACCTGCTGAGCTTTGTGACATATGATGGGATCCTAGCCTGAGGTTGTAAGGCAGTAGTATGGCAGCAATGTCATGGCTACTAATAGTGCATGTAAATTGACATAGGTTCAAAAGGGCAAGGTTTTGTGGAGCTGACCAGTCATGGTACTTTTATTAAAGTCATAGCAGCATACTTAGAAAAATGAGGGTGAAATTATTAATGCTTTCAATCAATTTAACAAACTGCATGCGGTTCCGTTTTTTGTAATTTGAAAGAATAATAAGTTAAAAGTGTTTGCTGTCTGCTTCATACTTCACCAAAAAATCAGTGCAGTACTATTGGCTCATCTCAGATTTTTTTTTATACTACTATAGTTGCTTTGATTTCTGCCCTGGCAGTTTATCCAATGCATTTTATTGTTTCCTGCATGAAAAATTCCACCTTAATTCCTCTCCTGCCCTGTTGCCATGACCTTTCATAGCTTAAGATGAAGCCTCCTTACTGTTGTATTTGACACTTGTTCAGATAAATTAAAAGAAATATCAAGCTGTCCTTTCAATTCCTTTCATAATTTCATATATAGCAGTGAGGTCTCTTTTTAATTTCCTCTCTTCTAAGTAATATAGACCTACCATAATTTCTTTAACATTTTGGGCTACCTAAAGTAAGTTCCCAGAGTTACCTATTGGTCTAGCTGTTCTCTGATCCTTCTCTACTTTTTTAAATATTTGTTTAGTAATAAGGTGGCTATAAAAGTGTATTTTAAACATGTAGCCTCACTAGTCCCATATTTACTGGTAGAATAATTTCCTCTTATATGCGACAAGCAGGTCAGGCTTTCAAAGCCTGCAGGGCAATCATGTTGATCCAAGTGTTGTATTGGGCTGCTTAGCTTGAAACAGTTGAAGTGACATGCAGGTGACATCAGGGCAATGGAAATGAAAAAGCTGTTTTCTTCATTTTCTGATGTGGTTATTTAATTTGTGGGATCTATGATGTCATCACTGTTCTGTTTTTCTTGCTACACTACCCCGGAAGAGAAGAATCTTCATTAATATGCAATTCAGAAAAATTGTGTATTTTATATAATTAAGGCCTGTTCAAAACTCTTCTTGTATGGTTCTTTCTGCACTTTTTATATATTTTAGAATTCAAGGATTTTAAGCTAAGTTCAAACTCAGAACAAAATTGTAGAATTTCTACTCGTACAATTTTACAAACATTTTTCGCTGTACAATTTTGTTTTGTTATTTTCATCTTATTACGTATTTAATAATGACATGTAATTAAAAGAAAAACATAATTGAGAATAGAGATTTCTCTATTCAGAAGGAAACAAATGTACACTTTTGACAATCTGAAGATTAGAAGGCAGAACATAAAAAGGTTTAATATCAGGTTTAATTTTTTCTTTGGAGGTGATAAAAAACCTTGCTAATATACAGCAAACATAAACATATGGCTGCTTTTAATAGATCAAAGAGTATATGTAGAGATTTCAACATGCTATGACTATATATGATTTATAAGTTGTACTGAATGATATAGTCTTTTCTGTGGTGATATAGTAGGAAGAGCAAAACTGATGACTGCATGAGGATAAAAAAAATCAAAAGCTATATCAGGTGACAGACAATAAGAGTTTTGTTCTACATCACTACAGAATTGTCAAGGGACTGGTGGTAGGCATAGATTTTTTTGTTTCTCTGGCTCTTCGTTTGCACCCTATCAATGTGAACCTGTTTCGGCTTCTCAGGGTATGTCTACACTACCCCGCTAGTTTGAACTAGCGGGGTAATGTAGGCATACCGCACTTGCAAATGAAGCCCAGGATTTGAATTTCCCGGGCTTCATTTGCATAAACTGGGCACCGCCATTTTTAAATCCCTGCTCGTTCGAACCCCGTGCCGCGCGGCTACACGTGGCACGAACTAGGTAGTTCGGACTAGACTTCCTAGTCCGAACTACCGTTACTCCTTGTGGAATGAGTTTCCTCAACTCCCATCCCCTTTCACCCCTCCTCTACTTACGGTACATCGATGACATCTTTATGATCTGGACACATGGCCAAGAAACACTGGAGATATTCCACAGAGATTTCAACAACCTACACCCCACCATCAACCTCAGCCTGGACCATTCTACACGAGAGATCCACTTCCTGGACACCACCGTACAAATCAACAATGGAAAATTAGACACCACTCTCTACAGAAAACCCACTGACTCATACAGTTACCTACATGCATCCAGCTCCCATCCAGAACACACCACACGATCCATCGTCTATAGCCAAGCCCTTCGATACAACCGCATCTGCTCTAACCCCACTGACAGAGACCAGAAGCTTCAGGATCTCTACCAAGCATTTATAAATCTCAACTACCCACCCAGAGAAACAAAAAAGCAAATTGAAAGAGCCAGACGAATACCTAGAAACCATCTACTTCAAGACAGACCCAAGAAAACCAACAATAGAACACCACTTGTCATCACCTACAACCCCCAACTTAAACCTGTCCAACACATTATCAATAAACTACAGCCTATATTGGAACAGGATACCATACTCAAAGAGGCTCTGGGAGACAGACCCATAGTCTCCTATAGACAACCACCTAACCTCAAGATGATTCTTACCAACCACCACAGGACATACCACACTAATACCAACCCTGGTACCTTCCCTTGCAACAAACCCCGTTGCCAGCTTTGTCCACATATTCATTCTGCTGATACCATTATTGGACCTAACCAAGTGAGTTATAAGATCAAGAACACATATTCCTGCGCATCCAGAAATATAATCTACGCTATCATGTGCCGAAAGTGTCCGTCTGCTATGTACATTGGACAAACATCTCAGACACTTCGCCAAAGGATTAATGCCCACAAAACAGATATCAGACAAGATCGCAAAGAGAAAACAGTTTCTTGCCACTTTAACCAGAAAGGACACTCTCTAAATGACTTAGCCACCTGCATTCTGCTACAAAGACCTTTTACATCTGCACTTGAAAGGGAATCCTCTGAACTGTCATTCATGTTAAAATTCGACACTTACCAACAAGGACTTAACAAGTCTTTGAACTTTCTCACCCATTACCAAGACAGTTTCCCCAATTATCACCTGTAATACCATTAACTCACAAACATCCCACTCTCCCTACCTTTAATATCAGCAATTCACAGACACTTACCTTCCTTCCTCCCCCTTCCCACCCCCCCGCATCCCCCTTCTGTTCTGCAATGTGATTTGTCCTTTTCATATTTGTTCATTTTTTTAAATTGTATCCTTTGGTATATATGGTTGTGACTACTTTCTTCCACTATTTGATCTGAGGAAGTGGGTCTGGCCCACGAAAGCTCATCATCTAATAAACCATCTTGTTAGTCTTTAAAGTGCTATATTGTCCTGCATTTTGCTTCAACTACCCCAGACTAACACGGCTACATTTCTATCACTATTCTACATGATAGCAGTATTTCATCTTTCGGTTTTTAGGTTTTTTTTAATTGCATCTATATTTGGGTATTATAGCCTGTAAATTGTTCAGATCAAACAGTAAAAATACTCTTTGCGAGTGTTGGTTTGAAGTATGTTTATAGTATATATCCTAGACTTTCTCCTCAGAGCGTATTCTGTGGTATCCAAGAGCCTGACTCAGTACGGGAGATTTCTGATCACCATACTTACTTCCACTGATCTAGTAACCATACTTAACACATCAAAAAAATCTGTTATATAGGTGTTTTGTTGTAGGTACCATAGAAGATGCTCTGATGAGAAACTCCAGGATCCACACCTTAATGAATTCAAATTGACTTCAGCAAAAAACAACATTGCACCAGAAAAGTAGATTGTGTCATGTAATGAGCTCCAAATACTCTGAGAGAAACTACTCCGGGGGAAAGACCCCCCCTCCCAAAAATCTCCTCCAGATATGGGATATTGTTAGTTGTTGTGTGTGTTCTTCCCATGTTCTGTGCCATCCCTTTGCAGACCTCGATCGAACTGCCCAGTAAGGCCACAAGACTTGGTTTGTAGTCAAGGCTCCTGATCAGCTTTACTGTCGATGAAGTATTAGTGCCCAATATGTATTACAAGTATACTTAAGTATTCTGTGACCCTTCTTTTATATACTGATACAAACCAGTTAGGTATGTCTATACTGTGGGATAAGGTCGAATTAACATACACAACTTCACTACATTAATTGTGTAGCTGAAGTCGAAGTACCTAATCTTGACTTTGGCTCTGTTCACATTGCAGGAAGTTGAAGTGAGAACACTCTCTCTTTGACTTCCCTTACTTATTGTGGAGGCAGGACTACCGGCATCAACCGGAGTGCCCTTCTCAGTTCGAATTAGCATGTCTTCACTAGACCCATTTATTCAAAACCTGGGAATTTGACAGTGGCAGCTTTGATCTTCTCTGTAGTGTGGGCATATCTTTATTTATTGCCGCTCTCACTTGGCTTGTTACCACCCTTTATCCTGTTTATATTGGTTTGATCAATTGACTTCTCTCACAACTTCACTTTTGCTAACTTTGTTTTATATAATCAAGGCTTAACCACTATTGTAGTTCAAGCATCAGGCCTCAGACTAGGCTTCTTGTACCAAGCCTCCTGTTTTAGGCTCTTTCTTTCCATTTCATATTCAGAAAGAAGGTCCCCATAGATGAGGGGACATCAACTCAAAGCAGCACCAAACCATGGCAGAACATCAGATGCAAAATCTGCAGACACATTTTCATGGTTACAGTGATCAATATCCCCCCCCCCCCCACACACACCCACCTTCCAAGATCCCTGGGACCTACACATGCTGGCACCTGTCAGCAATGGGCAACTTTGGCTAGTGAGTGGGCTGCATGGGTGTCCCACCTTCATCTCAGTCAACGGCAAGATTGTTGTAATCAAGATGGTCGGGTAGGGTAGCTTTGCTAAGTGCACTTGTGTACCTGGAATTTGCGGAGTGTGCTTATTGAACTGTAGCAAGTGTTTTGGATGCAGAGAGAGCACATGGCTTTCACAGTCAGTGTTGTGTGCAACTGTCACACACCTCACTTCGTGATCCCTGACTTTACGTGTGTGTCACTTTTGTCATATTGATATAAAAAAAGACTACATGGATGGGGACCAGTGGAATCTGGAACCTTGTGCTTGGGCAGAAGCAAACAAAATATTTAGTGGGCCAAACATACAAACCTAGTGGGCTGCATGTGGCCTGTGGGCTGCACATTGCCCACCACTGCTACATATGGTGTACCACATCTAGTCTTCTAAATGTGCCAGTAACAAATAAGTGGATGAAACATGATACTCCATTCTATTATGAACTCACACAGAAAAATGATCAGACAAAAACACCATTTAATTTGTGGATGAACACTTTTTACAAGATGATTGCTTCATTTCCATCCTCATCCTCAAAGAAAATGTGCACAATGCTTTCAAAAGATGAGCCTTTGGAATTTAAATTAATAACTTGGCTAGGCACCAAAACATCATGGATTTAGTAGATTAATTGCTCATTATAACAATCTGTAACTGACTAACCTGTCTTTGTCCTATGACTGGAGAGGTGTTAAACGTCTACTTGACCTTGAATGGTCTTTTGCAAGACCTGTTCACTCCTTTTCTGTTTTATCTTTGTATTTAGTCGTATCACTCTGAATAGCTTTCCTAGGCCTGAAGAAGAGCTCTATGTAAACTCAAAAGCTGGTCTCTTTCACCAGCAGAGGTTGCTCCAATAAAAGATATCACCTCATCTACCTTGTCACTCTAATATGCTGAGACCAACACTGTTATAGAAACACTGCAAATTACTCGTAGCCTTGACGTGAGGGCCTCTGCAATTGAATTGCCTAGGCACTTATTAATGGATTTAAAAGTAGTCATTCTTTTACAAAGGAATTTCACAAGCCAACTACAGAGAAAGAATGCAGAATTGACCTTGATATGCAAATTTGACACTGTTTCCTGTGGCTTGAACAAAGACTTAATCTGGATGGCCCATTATAAAACCCGCTTTCCTTAAGTTCAACACCCAAGTGGTATGGGACACTTCCACCACACTTAATTAGCCTCATTAGCACCAGCACTGCAATTGACAGGAACCTTTTTTCCTTCTTTCCCTTCTTTTTTTTGTTAATAATTGTAAGGGTCTCCCCTTTTTTCTCCACTCTCAACTTACTGCTTACCATGGTGACCAAACCTAAGTTCGTTGACTTCAGCAACATTATTCAGTTTGCTGAAGTTACCTCTGTGTGCTACCCTGATGATTTTTCTGCATGCATTCTCTGCCCTTTCTGGGCATTTAGTTCACTGGGTGAGGTTCACCACATTTATATGTATGCGTAGAGTCCATCTCACCTCTTTCCTACTACAATGAAATTAGTGGTCCAGTAAGTCAGAACTACAACAACTTTATGGGGTTTCTTGTAACTGCAGCCAGAGTAGGTCAATAAAAGTGTTTTGCCACCCAAGTCTCTAGGATTCATTTGGAAAAATCAGAGGGAAATTTTCTAGTTCCTCCATCTGGATTTGGCAGACATGTTGGCTTTTTTTCTGCAGTTCCCCTCCATTGGTGTCTAATTATTATTTTGTCTTATAATTATATTCGAGCTTGCAGTATTGCAAACTTCAGTGATTTTATTTCAGCCTCACTGTATGAGGTGATTTTTGATTATCAGCTCCCGGAGGCATCTGATTAGGTAACAACTCCAAGATTTCATTAAAAAAAGTATGTTCTTAGGCCTCATGATTTAAAAAAAAACTTGTAAATGTGCCCAAAGTAAACCGTAAAATCATAAAGTAAAAATATTTTTTTTCTTAAAAAAAGTATCATGATTTTTAGCCTACCTCATGATTTTTGAATAATTGATGTTGGCAATGCAGAAAGTGTGCAATGTGTCTATAATATTGTGATGAATAGGAGGAGTGTTGGCCAGCACCTGCTGATTAAGGAGTTAAACTCAGGTAGCTAGCAAGGGTGTTGGCAAGAGGCTGGAAGAACCAATGAGCATACGGTGAATGATTTAAACCCAGGCAGGATTATCATGCCTCCAAGGAATTTGGGGCATGGAAGTGGACTGAACCAGGAAGGCATTGTGAGCAAATAAAGGGAAACGTGTATTTTGTTGAGATTAGGGTATTTTTCTTTATTTTTGTGATTTGGTTTGAACTGCTCTGTGTGAATCTATGCCTTCCCTCCCCAATTCACTATCTATGAGTTGTTCCCAGAGATTTTTCTCTGTGTTTTAATTTGTTTTACTTAGTTGCTCTGTAACACCTAGCTGTCAAGTATGCTTTATCAAGTACATCTTTTGTTTTATTAATAAAAATTACTTTTTTAAGGTGATGATTTGATTCTTGAGTCCTGGAAAGGAACAGGACTCTGTGTGCACATGTGTGCCTGCCTATGAGCGGTCAGCTACCAGGGACTGAAGCCTGGTTTTCTCTCTTCTTATTTCAAGCTCTTTTGGGGAAAAAGAGCTTGGGGTACCCCTGGGGAAGGACTTCAAGTGTTCCCTCCTGTTTTTTCAGGGTTAAATCACTTGATGGTGACAGCTTTTGTTTATTTCTCAGAGCCAGTGTATCTGTGACTCTGGGAGATTTTTGTGAGCAGAGCCTAGAGGCAAAGGTATTTAAGATCTTTGCGGGCCCCCGCCTTCTGCACTCGGAGTGCCAGAGTGGGAAACAGCCCTGATAAATACGAACATTCTTTTGTTGCTCAGGAAATGAATCCTAGTTATTGTATATTCTTGGCAGAGGTCTGTACATTTATTCTTGTAGTTCCCTTCTTACTGGTTCCCTTTCTTATAGTATTATTTTGTAGTTTGATTTGCATTCTAGTGATATCCTTGTTATAAAGGGATTTTTTTGTTTGCCTTTACTCCACTGCCCTGGTGTTACATCAGAGAGGAAGCTAATTTTCATTTTCTTTTGAATGAGCAAGCTGGTGCAAACAGGTTAGACTGTGTTAAACTCAAATCCAGCTGAAGCTCATAATGAACTCAATAGCTCAGAATTGGAACAAATCAGACATTGAAATAGTAACACACATAAACCCTGTAGGGCAATATTTTAACCTGGATGGTCACTCAATCATAGATTTTAAAATAGTCAATCTTCTACAAATGAATGTCACTAACTAATTACAGAGAGAATCTGCAGAACTGGAATTCATCTACAAATTTGACACTGTTATCCTGGGCTTGAATAAAGACATTAACTAGTTGGTGCATTACAAAGCCAATTTCTTCTGCCTTTAACATCCATATTTTCACATCAAAATACTGAATGGGATACATGCAGCCTACTTAATTAGCCTTATTAACCTGGGTCCTAAAATTGACAGGTACTTTTGCTGTTATATATATATATCTTGGTTTCTGTTATTTCCACTCCAGTTCATTTGATGAAGTGGGTTTTACCCATAAGAACTCATTAGTCTATGTATTTTTATTACTTTCTAAGGTGCCACAAGAATACTCATTCTTGCCTATAGGGTTCATGTTGTGATTCAACCAGAGAAACTTGGACAGCCTTTCAAACTTCAGGTTCTGCAAAGCCATGCAAACTGTTTCATGCAAATACAGATTCAGCAACTCATTTCAAATTAAACATGCAAAGGTCACACATTGACTCTAACAATTATCTTATTGCAGTAGACATCCTAACACACAATTCATCTTTATGTCTTTCTTTCCTGAATCAACCAAACATTAGGTTATCTGTCTGAAATAAAATGTGCATTCATTTTCCATGAATGTAAAATATTTCTTGTAAAACAGATAAAAAAGGCTTAATTTTAACTAAAGATGTGTTTAATTTTAACTGTCTAACAATTTATCACGATTAGAGCCAAAATCTCTTCCTTACTTACAGTAGTCTTACTGAAGCAAAGGAGTCATTTGCATGGTAAAGTGAGCATGATTTTCCTTAAAATTTTTCTGCTTCTGGAAACTACATGCATGCGTCACCAAGAGAATATAATATACTTGTTTTTAAATTTTAATTCAGTATTGTTATAATAATATGTATTTTAGCTAAATCTTGACGTTACTATAGTCACAAAACATTTTTGTTCTCTTATTTATTTTGTTGCACTTAACTTCTGAAAGATTTCTGGTTTAATACCTTATTTTTTCTCTTTAGATTGAGACTAGTTCCTTACCAGTTTTCACTGACCTGGGTTTAGGCTTTATAATAATAATGTAATTTACCAGTATTTTATTCAAAAGTTCATTGAAAAATGAATTGATGCCAAACCACACATAGCTAATTACTTCATTAATTTGTATGATATAACAAATCAATTTATAACTGTGTTTACTCAAGTAAATGAAGATTAATTGGAACACAAGTGCAAAAAGTTGAGATTTATTTAGTGAATGTATCTTTCTGTCCCTCTGTTCACTTGAATAAAAATATGACTAACTAAATCCTGTTTTATACACACGTGTATGTTTTCTGCAATAAATATTGGAAATGCCTCGAAAGTATAAGAAGTAGAATTGGCTATAAAAGGGACAAAAATACAGAACTTTTTGTTGCCTTTTGCCTTCAGAGGGTGCGTCTACACTGCACCATAACTCAAAATAAGATACGCAATTTGAGCTTCACAAATTGCTTATCTTATTTCGATGCTATTTCAAAACAGCTTATTTTGTCATTTAGCACCAAATTTCAGAATAAAGTGTTATTCCAAAATGTCCCTTGTTCCTCATATAATGAGGTTTACAGGGGCGTCGGAATAGCAAGCCTGAAATAGCGGGGTTGCTGTAAAGACACGAGATAGCATTTCTGGCTACGACTACACTGCAATGCTATTTCGGGATACCGGAGTATTCCAAAAAAGCTTTCATAAACTTACTGTCAAATGCTTGTTAGAGCTATTTAGGCATTGAAAGTCCTGTTATTTAAAATAGTACAGAGTAGTGTAGTGATTTTTTTTTAAGCATGATTTGTACTATGGAAAATGAAGGGTTATTTTTAGCATATTTCAGAACATACAGTATTATTTAGAGTTAGGTAGTATAAAACTGAGTTAGTAGTTTGACTAAATACCTGAAACTGTCACTTTGCAAGTATTAGTTGTTTATTTGAAAACGAGTGTTTGCATAAGTGTACATACATTGGTAATGAAACAAAAAAGGATGATGACATCTTGCAGATATATTCCTAGTAATATAACAAGCTACTGAATATTAAGGTGGACAGTGCGTCTTTAAGTTAACATGCATTCCATATTGTGCAGCATGATTGAAAGCTAAACCTGACTTTTGCTTGAGACATCTATTGTGCTGTAAGCTATAAGAGAAGAATGTTGCTTCAGGTGTTCTCCCAAAGCTTGTAAAGAATCAAAGCATCTTGGCCAATCAGCAATGTGCCTGATGACCTTTTTCTTTTGTATCTCAGTGATGGGTTTTGAAGGGTAGAGCTGGTTACAGTCAGGACTAGGGGGACCTGCCGTGGTGTGACGGCAGGTTCAAATCAAACCCAATAGTTTCTTCTTGTACTTTCTTCACGTGTCCTGCCAGCTTGCTGTATGGCTGCCACAACAGTAACCCTGCAAGTGGCTTGATTGGTGAGGATTTACATGTGTGCTAATTAGAGTGGAATAAATGATTGGCTGTTTGCTGCATCGCCATAAAGGGTGCCCAGATGTACACACTACGTGAACATAATGTGCATGGGCATGGCGCATCAAAGTTTGTCAGCTGCATTACCTCAGCAGGCTTAGGGCCTGTCGGAGAGAATTTGCTGATAATCGTCCCCTATGATTTAGTGTCTGACTTGGTGAAAGTGAAAGACCTCAAATTACTGTCTTGGCAACAGAATTTTTGATTGTTTTACAAAAGTAGTAAATGAGCTAAAATATAGCTAACCACAATGAATTAACAGGATATAAATGAAAACATAATCTTAACTGAAAAATGCTCTGTTCTCTGAAATATTTGTGAATGTAATAAAAACTCAGCATCAAGTTAACTGGTGCAATTAACAATGGACACTGAACAGAGTGTTTAATTAAGCTTAATTTGTTGTGATATAGCACAAGTCTTTCAGATATGAAAATCCCCCTGATGTCCCTGTGCACAGATAAAATGAACTGAAATTTGCACAGCTGGTTAAAATAACAAAGGAAACCAGAAAAAAATCACATTAGTTTTCATTTAAAAAATACATTTTAGGTAAAGGTAGAATTAATGTTATATTTAGAAGTGATCACTGTCTTCAATACCTTCTCTTTAATATAATATATGTTCTTTGGTATAAATGTATAATTAAGATAAAATCCCACGTGTATCATATTTATGTACAAAATCGGTAGTATCTGATTACTTTGACAAGTAATTTTGTACTTACACGTTCACAATATTGATAATGTATTAATGTACAATGATTAAATGGTTAAGCTGCCGTATTAAAGTTATGAGCTGGAACATTTATTCAGTATAGCTAAGCATGAACAAAGACTGTCCATTTACAGATGGCATTATTCAATCTCTGAACTGCTTTAAAATGTTAGCATTATAGCATTGATTCTCAGCTTTGATACGGTGCCTCACTTGAATGACCCAATACAGTTAAGTGATAAGGTTAAGTTAATTACTGTATCTAAGCTATACAGCTTCCACATGATTACTGGTGAGAGAGATAGTGATGCTTTTTGCTTTAATTAAGGAAAAGAGAATGAAAAGATATAATTGGTTTTTATAATAATCCTTCCCTTATATCACTATCAACAAGCATCATGGGCTTTTTTTCCTACAACTTTGTTGAACATATTCAGAGCAACACATTTTTTATAGTAGAATATACAAATAAATTATTTAATCTCTTTTGTAGAAGTGAGTGTCACCCAAAGAACTAAATAGTTAATACCAGGACTGATATTTTTGTAGTGCCTGAAGTCTCGATATAGTAAATTGTGAACTAGATATGAAAAATCCATGTTTCACTTGGAATTTTATACAGTAATGTTTGCCATTGTTTAAAAGATTTGTACTATATGTTCAGCAATGTAAATTAATTATCTAATAAATGTTTTAACTTTGTTTTTAACTATATAGTGCCAGTTTACAATAGTTTATATTAGTATATTTTGAATGGCAGCATTTACAGTGTTTTATGTTAAATTAGTTCATTAGTTGTCAAAAATACTTGCCTTGCAGGGTTTTTTTGGGGGTGGGGAGTGGAAGGTGGAAAGAGAAAGGGTTTGGCATTTGGAGGTTTTTAAAACATTTTTGGGCCTTCTGTATGGCTTCACTGTAAATTATATGATTGGAATATGAAAAAGACAAATCTCATTAACTTTTTTTACACTCCTGAAGAAAAAGTGCATCTTCTAATCCTTCAGTTATTAAAGTCTGAGCTTGTACATTGTTCCACACAGGTGCCTTTGCTGAGCTTCATTGATTTTCACGTGGGTGCATGCGTTGAACCACTTGGAACCATAGTTCTAGTACAGTCATATACAGGGCTCGCTGAACTGTGGCGAGCCCTGCTCGCCAGCTGCGCTGTCCAGCGATCTTCGCATGTGCAGATCGCCCAAACCCGGCTCTTCCAGGTTACAATCTCCTCGCCATGGGCGAGTAGATTGTATTATTTGTTGAGCCCTGGTCATATATTACATCTTCCAACTTTCTGACCATTGGCTTCTGAACAGTAATACAACATCTCAAGTTGTTGGGTCCGACAAGTGCAAGTCTGTTAAGGCTGCCAGCTTTGGTTGGATGAATTCCTGGAGGTTTTATCACATGACATTATCTTTAATTAAACATTAATTCTTGGAGACACCAGGGCAATCTTGGAGGGTTAGCAACTGCAAAATCTGTAGCTGCTCAAATGGTTTGCTGCAAACTTTTGTTTTACATATTTAAATACATTTGGAATGTCTTCACTTGTAAGATACAATAATTCTGTAAAGATTACTGTGTTAAAATTAGCGGTGTACCTTTTATTTCTTCCCCATAGTCAATAAGAGAGTGCATTACTTACAATTCTGCTGATTGGCATGGTTTAAACACCACTGAATAAAGAAATTCAACACATTTTCCTTGTTGAATGTAGAAATCTCTCATCTGATGAATTAGTAGTCCTACATTCTTTACTAAGTATGTCAGTTAAAGCTACGTATTATAATTCTCTTCAGAACAATAAAAATTTCCTTTCCCTGGCAATGATGCAATTGCAAATGAAGTATACTGCAATACAAATTGTGGGCTTTGGAGATTTTAAGTGATATTCAATTCCTTGTTTGCATACAGACATCTTCCTTCTAAGAAATAGGATTCCTCCTTCTAAGCATTTTGTGAGAGGCTTCTTGTTGCACAGAATGAAATGGTTACCACATTTCTTTTAAAAAGAGGACTTGCATACAATTCAAACCTTCCCATTTACTCTGAAAAAATAATTTTAGCAATAATATTTTGAATTTTTTTCTAAGTTTTATGATGATGAACCCTCTCTAAGCAATATTAGTTGCTAACGTTGCTAATATTAGCTTAATTTGCTAAAATACAAAGCAATTTGTGGATCTTTTCTTGGATTGGTCATAGTGTTTTTATTAATAAATGTTTCGTTTCTTGTGTGCTTTGGACCAATTATATTTGCAGAGACACAAACCAGGTAAGTGAGAGGAGGAAAATATGTATATAGAGGACATCAATACCAGGAGAGAAGATCACATGTGAATGAGGCGTTGGACTCAGTTATTAAAATATAACTCTCTTGAATTTTTTCAGCATGGTAAGCTTCTTGTCTAGAAAGAAAGCAATGGAATTACTGCAGGAGTACAACACTATTCAGTGCGATAAAGAGGGTCACATCTGCTAAGGTCACTAATTTGATTTGGGTCTAGATGGTAAAACAAGCATTTCCATGCTATCACTGGTTTACATTAGTTATTTGGTGATGCCAGTTGAGGTATTTAGTGGCTGTTGTTTATATCGCTTATCCAAATGCTTCCCTGTTTCAAAAAACAAAACCGAAGTAGCAGATTAGCTTCACTATTGGTTTAAAGGGAACTGATATGCTTCCATGTACTAATAAGAAGTGAGAGAGCAGACTACCTTTTCATCTCTAGAAATGATCCTTTCTGGTGGAGGTTGAAAGCACATATTCTTTACTTGTTCAGAGAGTACACAGTGAACTTAACTCTCTAAGGCCATGTTTTCACCACAGGGAAGATTGATGCTGTCATGATTGATCTCCCGGAGTTCGATTTAGCAGGTCTAGTAAAGACCCACTAAATGAAACTCAAAAGGTGCCCCCATCGTGGCAGTACCCCTGCTCCTTGACGGGAGTAACTAAGTCAATGGGAGCATATGCTTTTGTCAACTTCCTGCTGTGCAGATTGCGTGGAAACTCGAATTAGGGTATGTCAATTCCAGCTATATAATTAACATAGCTGAAGTTATGTATCTTAGTTTGACCTTCCCCTGTAGTATAGACCTGGCCCATGTCTATTAACCTGATACCTTTCACTAGCTCCAAATTTAGATTTTAATGTGTTTTGGATATTGCTTTGGTTTCCCCTAAGCCAGAGTTTCCCAACTTGTGCTCCGTGGAACCCTGGGGTTTCGCAAAGCGAAAGTAGAGGTTCTGTGAGGAGCCGGCAATCCCCCTCCCCCTCTGAAAGAGAGAGAGCCAGCTAGCCAACTTCTTAAAGAAACAGCACACTTGTTTCCCATTCCTCCCTGGTGACGTGGGGGCAGAGGGGAACTGTTGCTCCCAGCCGGTATACTATGGGGGTGCCAGACAGGGGTGACCCCTCGTGACCCACAGCGGGGAGGGAAACATTTCCCTTTCCGAAAGGAGCTGGTATGCTGCCTGAACAGCTGGGGCTGTGGCACCCAGCAACTTAGTTCCTTGGCCTTTCTGCGTGGTGGGGGAGCAGGAGGTCAGGAGACCCAGGGCTGTGCAGCTCCAACTGTGCAGGCAGCACACACTGCCCTGGGACTCCCTGCACCGTCTCTCACCCCTCCTCCCCCGGACAGCATCGTGGAAGTAGTTTGCTGGGGTGCAACATCCCCTACTGTTCAGGCAGCACACACGACAGCTGTTTGGGGAGGGGAAGTGCAGTCGCACACTGCCCAGAACCCAAAGGTGTTGCAGGATTGCCAGGTACTGGTCCCCCCCTCCCCCATGAGTACCCTGTCTCCAGCACCCAGTAGCACCCTGTCCCTGGCCTCAGCACCCTGCGACTCACTCCAGCACCCAGCGGCACTCCCTGTCCCCAGCCCCAGCACCCTGCCCCCATCCCCAGCACCCTACCATTTACCCTGGCACCGAGCAGCACCCTGCCCCCAACCCCAGCCCCTGTCTCCGTCCCCAGCACCCTGCCACCCACACCAGGATCCTGGTCCCAACCCCAGCACCATGCTGCAGCACCCTGTTCCTTGTCCCAGCACCTTATCCCTGCCACCCACACCAGAGCCCAGCAGGACCACGTCCCTGACCCCAGCACCCTGCCACTTGCCCCAGCATCCTGCTCCAGCACCTGGCCACCTGTGCCAGCATCCTGCCACCCACCCCAGCACCCACTAGCACCCTCTTCCAGTCCCAGCACCCACTAGCACCCTGACCCCCACCAGCACCATTGGGACCACATTAGTGAGGCTTGGAGATTTTGGAGGTGTTTTTTTTTAATCTTACTTGTGTGGCCCCAACTGACTTTTCTGTGGGTCAGTGACCTTTGACTCCAAACAGGTTCCCTGCCCCTCTCATAAATAAAGACAATGCTAAAACCTTTTGAGTTTGAGGTAATATTTTATTTAAAAATGAAGCCTGGCCAGCAAGCCCCCAATTGGGGCCAACCCCCATCTCACGGCAGCATCATAACACTTTTGAACCTCCTGACCCCAAATCTGAGCCTATCATACACTGGAACCCCCTGTCCTGAGCCTCTTACATCCCCAAATTCCTTCATCGCCACATCCTTAGTCTTCCTACACAACACTCCTGCACTTTCCACACGTCACAAATCTGTGTCCTGAGCCCATCATACTCAGAACCTCCTTGCCATGAGCCCCTCACATATCCAACCCAAACTCCTCACCCTCACATCCACAACAAGCTTGCTCAGCACCCCAACCTTCCACCTGAGCCCAACACTCCCCAGCTGGAACCCCCTTCCTGAGCCAGCATTCCCTTCTCCTGCATCCAAATTCCCTCCCAGAGCTTACACTTCTCAGCCCTTCCCACACCCAAATCCCTCATTCCCACCCCAGAGCCCGCACCTCTTGTCTTAAGCCAGTGAGAGTGTATAAGGGTTGGGGATAGCAAGTGATGGAGAGGAGGAAACAGAGAGGATGGGGCCTCAAGGAAGGGGTGGGGTCTTGGGGAAGGAATGTGATTCTCATGCACTGGTGGGTCCCCCTCCCCCCCCCCTTTTTTTTTGCTTGACAAACCTAGGGGTTCCTTGAAATTCTGAAAAGCTGAAAAGGGTTCCATGGCCAAATAAAATTGGGAAACACTGCCCTAAGCAACCATAACATATTCAGTGACATATTCCTATTTTATTTAATTAATAGATGTTGTCTTATTTTTAGCTAGTAAGCAGAACCCCTTTTTCTGCAGACTCTACATTTTTTACATTGTGTTTGGTAAAAGGGTGGAGAAATACTTTGTGGAAAAATAAAGCAATTGTGCAGAAAATGAAAAAGCCTTTTTATAAGAGAGAGTGCTTTGGAAAGCATTGCATTTTCAGAGTACAGTAAATATTTTGAAATTCAAAGAATGGCACAACTCTGAGACTTTAATATGTCTTATTTCAAATGGTATGTGCACAAATATAGAAAGCATACAATACATGTTTCATGATATGAACTTTCATGCAGTTTGATTGCACAGGGGATTTGACAGTGATGGATATTGGTGGTGGTTAAATTTGTGAACATTTTACATCTTGTGGGTAGATGAATGAACAGGGTCCAGTCTGCATGACAGCTGAGCAATGTTGTCTCTTAATACTTTACATTTAGTATAATATAGGAGAACTAATAGCTGTGAGTGAGATATTAAACTTACTCCATAGAATACTTTTATTCTAGGCATGTGATAGCTCAGAAATGTGCAATAATAAAGCTATGCTGTAATTTGGCGTCTTTTAACATATCAAGATGTTTACATATTTCATTTGAAGTGGTGTTTATTTCATTAGGTCATTTTGAGGAAAAGCAGCTTGGAAAGTTGCTTTCATATGTCAAATTAATGAAAAACTGATTTTGAGGGTTTTATAATCAAGACTAGGTTTTCCCTCTTTTTAATAATGCAGAATAGTAATGACCCACAATTTCATTTATTCTTGGGGAAAAAAGTGTAATTGCAAAAATTAACTTGTCATACACCACAGCTCAGCAAAGTAACTTTCCTATAAGTCCATGGTCACAGTATGTTTTTTTGCAATTCAGCATCTGGCTCTGTGGGGTACTGATGGCTTCTATGAAGAAAAGTACCAGGGTGAGCAATTAAATGTAAAATGACAGCATAAAATATGATCATTATGGTTATACAAAAGACACATTTATGAATTTTGCAGATAACTGTCATTTTTTTCTACTCATATTTGCTCTTGCTTTGTTAGCTTAATATTTCTTGTGCAATTCATTTTTTTCCTTCTAAAAAGTGAACAGAGCCTTTTTAATTATCCTGACACTTGTTTATGTCTTTCTTACTTGTCAGATTTGAAGGCTAATGATACCTCTTTCACTTTGTTCTGACACAATACTTTCAACTTTATTTCAGAATCAAGGACTATTTTTAATATTTACACAAAGGTTGTATGATGAGGCTAGAATTTCTTATGGAGATCAGTGTTGTGTTGGTTGAATAATGTGCAACACCTAGAAGAAGGATTACCAATGTTCAGTGCTCATGATTTGAAGTGTCTTTTCTGAGCTAAGTTCATGCTTGTGTGTGTGTGTGTGTGTGTGTGTGTGTGTGTGAGAGAGAGAGAGAGAGAGAGGATCAGTCTTGATATAAGGAATTTTAATTAAATTAGTAGTTAGAAAATATATCATTTCAATCTGTGATTCCTTGAGATGTCTGTTTAATTATCAGAATCATGATTCTGTTCTTACATATTTGCTGTTGTGGATGGGCCAAGATATTTGTTTCTTGCAATATATGTGTTATTGCATGAGAATAGCAATAGTATCTAAAAAAAAAATAACTTTTTAGAAAAAAGATTTTTCTAAAACTCCCCTCCCCCCCACAGTATAGACTCAGTTCTTTCGAAAAAAAACCCTCTCCTTTTTCGAAAGGACCCTCATGCCTGAAAAAGGTTTACAGGTTCTTTTGAAAAAGTGTATATTTGTTTGTTTTTTTGAAAGAACTGCATCTAGACCGCAGAGGTAGCTTTTTTTTTTTTTTTTTTTTTGAAAATCCTTTTTCAAAAAAGCGATCGGAATTCATTGTGCAAATGAAGCATGACATTTGCAAATCAGCACTTCATTTGCAATTTGGAAGCCCTTCATTTACATTCCTCTGTCGAAAGAGGAATGTAGTCTATATGTAGCCTGTCTGTTAACAAAGTATACCTAAGGGAGAAGAGTCAAGAAACTTTGACATCCAAGCAGGAGTGGTTTTAGTTTCGTGAGTTCAACTGCTGCTGCAGAAATCATTAAATCAAGGGTGCAAACCCAGGCAAATGTACACTTCTGGTTCGGTATGTTGGAGAGGCTCTGTGAAGGGGGCAGAGAAGTGACCCAAGGATGACTGTGTTTGAGAGAGACTCTGGAGCATTGGGTCTTGTCCTGTGGACTGAGCCTATATCCCTGTTCTGGATGTGGCAACCTGGCACATGGGATTCAGTGTTCTCTGGGGCAGCCGGGCCAAGATAGAATAACCCTGAGACCTTGTGCATCAGTTTGCAATTCCTGGAGTGTGGAGCCAGGTCCAGCTGTTGGTGTGGCATAAGTTCAGAGCAAGCTAATTCTTCAGTCCTCTACACCTTCTCCCAGCCTCTCTTCTTCACTGGGCTGGGATTAGAGTTTCAATGCCAGGGGAAAAGGTGGAGCTACATCTGCCCCTGTATCCAACAATATCCAGCAAACCAGATAAAATTATGACATTCACTTCGTTTAGAAGCTGCTACTTTTTTGTCCAAAAATCCTTGAATCCAATCAGAGGAGGTTTGGAGAGGTGTTCAGCTTTATTTGATTTATATTATTCCGAACAGGGTCCAGATTATTGGTAGAAATGCTATCACCCACCCTGTCTCATCATTCTTTTTGCCCAGCAAAGGGAAAGTCTGGGCTTTTTACCTAGCTGTTGTCCATGACCTTTCTGTCTTTCAGACCAAGCTCTGGCTGCTAAGTGTAATTCCCTGGCAAGTAAGTCTACAAAAACTTTAAAGCCCAATATAGACCCTTAAATGTGCTAGACCTTGTTTATCTTACAGGACAACTCTTTTTGAAATTCTATGACAGCCATAATCCATGGAGACACTGCAGATTACAAACCTTAGATTAAAACTCCTACAGGATGATTGGTGGATGATCTCCACAGAAGGATCTCAAATGTAGAATTCCCAACCACTGCCATTCAGAATGAGTGGGAGTCTGAATACATTCTCTGTTACGCAGCCCTTCCTTCAGTCAAATGGATGGTAGAGTAACCTGGCAATAACTTCTTGTGAAGGGTGGGATGAATCCACTTACAATCATGGAGAAAAAATGTTATGAGCAGAAAGTATAGTTCTTACAGTCAGCATTACGGTGTTTTTTTTTTTAAATTGTATACAGATCTTAAAGATGGAAGTAGCACAAACTGGCAATAGTTTGATTCACCAGGACCATTTTGCTTGAAAAGATCCTAAAGCTGAATGGCTTTTAATTACCATTAACAGATTGAAATGGAGATTAAATAAAAGTGATCAAGCATCCCTGAGAGAATATATATATAGAACTGTGTAGATTAGGCTAGAGAGCAGAATGGCTTATGATAAAAACACATGGGAAAATAAAAGGGCTAATAGCTGAAGAAGACTTTCTTCTGAAGTGGATTTATTGTATTTCAAACGAATATGAAGCAAATGTAAACGATCCAGCTCAGAATGCTATTATGTACAAATAAGAACTAATTTTGTGCAATTTTATGTCCGTGGGAATAGGAAATAGGAAACAGGGGAAGAATCAGATTTAATAAATAAGAGGGGGAAGAGGGCTTAACTTCCTTAGTATTATTTAAAGTCACAAATGCCAAGAAAACTAAAGAGTGAAGCTCCACAGATACGGTCAAGCTATTAGAGAGAAAAGATGAGGCTTCTCTGGTCAGATCATGCCCCAGTATCCCTGTAAAGAATTAACCACCCACGCACACAGCTTTCCCCTTCTGTGTGGAAGTGTCAGAGGCTCAACTGAGCCTTGGATTACAATCACCAACTCATTCAAGGAACATTATAGACACCACATTGCCAGGTCCAGGGCTGCGCGAGAGGCCAGAAGTAAACAGTCTAGAAATAGATCCACGGTGATATGGATTGCTCCTTGCAGAAGCAGTGGCAGGGCCAGCCCCGTAGAGCTGGTATGGAGACTATGTAGTGGCCTCCTACATTTGCAAAGTAGAGGAAAACTATTTTTGTATCCCTTTCATTGGGTTCATGGGAGTGAGGGAATTGTGGAGATTTTCATCCCCAGTTCTCCTTCCATATATTTTACGGTATTAGAGGATGATCTGTGCTTTGAATTGTACATGTAATGTTAGTAGTATACATTTGACAGTATCACATCTCTAACTTAATGAAGTGTTTGTGTATCAGTGACTGCTTATACAGGCAGTCCCCGGGTTACGTACAAGATAGGGACTGTAGGTTTGTTCTGATCAGTTTCAGCAGCGGCTGAATCTGGACGCCAGTTCCGACTTACATACAGATTCAACTTAAGAACCCCAGGCATCCCCAAGTCAGCTGCTGCTGAAACTGATCAGCGGCTGATTCCAGGAAGCCCGGGGCAGGAGCTTCTTGTAGTCAGCCACTGGTCAGTTTCAGCAGCGGCTGACTTGGGGATGCCTGGGGCAGAGCAGCTGGGGTGCTGCTGGGTTGGTCCAGTAGCGCCGCTCCTTGGCGCTACTGGACCAACCCAGCAGCACCCAAGCTGCTCTGCCCCAGGCGTCCTGATTCAGCCGCTGCTGAAACTGACCAGCAGTGGCTGAATCAGGACGCCTGGGGCAGAGCAGCTGGGGTGCTGCTGGGTTGGTCCAGTAGCGCCCAGAGCGGCACTACGGGACCAACCGGCAGCGCCCTAGCTGCTGTACCACAGGCGTCCGGAGCAAAGCCGCTTAGCACGGGGGCAGCGGGACAGCCCAGATGCGCCGTGGCTGTCGTGCTGCCCTCGGGCTCCGCGGCTTTGCTCTGCTTTGCTCCCCGTCTCCTTAGTCTGCAGACCAGGGGGACTGGGAGCAAAGCGGTGGAACACGTGGGCAGCGGACAGCCCAGATGCGTCTGGGCTGTCCGCTGCCCGCGTGCTCTGCGGCTTTGCTCTGCCTTGCTCCCCGTCTCCCTAGTCTGCAGACCAGGGGGACGGGGAGCAAAGCGGCGGAACATGCTGGAGACCAGGGAGACGGCCCCGTTCGTAACTGCGGATCCGATGTAAGTCGAATCCGCGTAACTCGGGGACTGCCTGTATTTCCATAAAATGTATTATGTACCTAATTACTAAGGTGACTGAGGCATTCAGTGGTTGGATAACTAGCGAGGCACCATACAATCATGTAAAAGCTGTTGAATGTTTTCATTTGGACCACCATATCCGCCCTGTAAGGAATCTGTGGCAATAAAATTATTGTGGAACCCCAGCAGTACACTGATTGTATGTGTTGTACCTATTGAGGTTTCCAGTTTGTCAACCTCGCAGAGCCCCTGGAGATATCTTGTGGAGCCCTGGGGCTCTGCGGAGTACAGTTTGAGAAACACTGGCCTAAAGCATCACTTACTGTAGTCACTATTGAAAAAGTCACTTTTTAGCCACAGTTAGTGCACAGCAGAATTTGACAGAAGGCATACTTTCTTTATAGAATTGTGGTGCCTCATATTTGGTGTGTCATATTCCACAGTAAGTGGTAACTGGATACATTTGAGAGTAGTCTGTTGTTTAGACTTCGGGAACAAACATTTGTCTGTGTAATAGCCTTTTATGGACATAACCTTTGATTTGAGAAATCAAATCAGTATCTTAGATGCCTATATACAAATTCAAGATGTATGGGGAATATTCAGGAAGAACTGAAGTCCTGGTAAATAAACACAACTGTGACATAGTTGGTATTACAGAGACTTGGTGAGATAATACACACAACTGGAATATTGGTATATAAGGATATAGCTTGCTCAGGAAGGAGAGGCAAGGAAAAAGGGAGGAGGTGTTGCTTTATATATTAAAAATGAATAAATTTGGACTGAGGTGGACATGGACGTAGAGATAGACTTGTTGAGACTCTCTGGGTTAGGTTAAAAGGGATAAAAAATAAGGGTGGTGTTGTAACCCACACACTTATAAGGCTACGTCTATACTATGATCCTCTTCTGCAAGAGGAAATGCAAATGAAGTGCTCATTTGTGTATGACACGCTTTCATTTCCATTTCCTCCTCGGATCCCTTTTGAGCAAGAGGTTTTTGTGCAAAAAAGCGCTGTGTAGACCGCTCCTTTTTGAGCACCCCCTCCTTTGCATAAGCTGTTCTTCCTCATTTTTTGAATGGCTCTTGTGCAGACGGGGTTTTTTGCACAAAAAAGAGCCATCTACACAGTGCTTTTTTTTTTTTTTTTTTTTTTTTTTTTGCAAAAACCTCTTGCGCAAAAGGGATCTGAGGAAATGCAAATGAGAGCACGATATATGCAAATGAGTGCTCCATTTGCATTTCCTCTTGTGGAAGAGGATTGTAGTCTATACGTAGCCCTAGTGTGGTTCACTGTCCCATACAGTGGCACTTAGACCACAGCAACTGATAAGACCAAGAGACCTCTACAGGAGGGGCTGGGAGCCAGCTGGCTTTTAGCTCAAAGGTTAGAGGCTCCTACACTAAGCTCCAGAGGTTCCAGGTTCAAATCTGGTTACAATGTCATACTAGGGGTCTACTACAGATCACCTACCCAGGCAGAAGGGGTGGATGAGGCTTTTTTTTTAAACAACTAACAAATTCATAGAAAGTGCAGAATTTGGTGGTGATGGAGGACTGCAACTATCCAGATATTTGTTGGGAAACTAACACAGCAAGGCATAGTTTACCCAATAAATTCTTGGACTGCACTGGAAACAGTTTTTTATTTCAGAAAGTTGAGAGCTACTGGGGGAAATATGTTCTTGATTTGATTTTTAACAAATAGGAACTGGTTGAAAATTTGAAAGTGGAAAGCAGCTTGGGAGAAAGTGACCATGAAATCATAGAGTTCATTATTCCAAAGAATGGTAGAATGGAGAACAGCAAAACAGAGACAATGGATTACAGGAAGACAGATTTTAGTGAACTCAGAGAGGGTATGTCTACACTACCACCCTAGTTCGAACTAGGGTGGTAATGTAGGCAACTGGAGTTGCAAATGAAGCCCAGGATTTGAATTTCCCGGGCTTCATTTGCATCTTGCTGGGCACCGCCATTTTTAAATGTCCGCTAGTGCGGACTCCGTGCCGCGCGGCTACACGCGGCACGGACTAGGTAGTTCGGACTAGGCTTCCTATTCCGAACTACCGTTACTCCTCGTGAAACCCAGAGCTAGTAGGTAAAGTCCCATGGGAAGCAAAACTAGGAGGAAAAACAGCTAAAGAGAGTTGGCAGTTTTTAAAAGGGACATTATTAAGGGCCCAAAAGCAAACTATTCCACTGCTTAGGAAAGATAAAAAGTATGGCAGGAGACCACCTTGGATCAACCAGGAGATCTTACATGATCTAAAAATCAAGAAGGAGACATATAAAAAGTGGAAACTAGGTCAAATTACAAAGCATGAATATAAGCAAACAATATAGGTATGCAGGAGCAAGATTAGAAAGGCAAAGGTACAAAACGAGCTCAGTCTAGCTACAGACATAAAGGGAAGCAAGAAGACATTCTATAAATATATTAGAAGCAAGAGGAAGACCAAGGACAGGTTAGGCCCACTGCTCAGTGAGGAGGGAAAACCAGTAATAGGAAACTTGGAAATGGCAAAGATGCGTAATGACGTCTTTGTTTCGGTCTTCACCAAGAAGTCTGATGAAGGAATGCCTACCATAGTGAATGCTAGTAGGAAGGGGGCAGGTTTAGAAGATAAAATTAAAAAAAAATATAAAAAATAATTTAGGAAAGTTAGATGTCTGGAAGAAACCAGGGCCTGATGAAATGCATCCTGGAATACTCAAGCAGCTGATAGAGGGAGGTATCTGAGCCTTTAGTTGTCATCTTTGAAAAGTCATAGAAGTCGGGAGAGATACCAGAAGGAAAAGGTCAAATATAGTGCCCATATATAAAAAGGGAAATAAGAACAACTCAGGAAACCGCAGACCAGTCAGTTAAACTTCTGTGCCAGGGAAGATAATGGAGCAAGTAATTAAGGAATTAATCTACAAACATCTGGAAGAACATGTCAAACCAATCTGATAGCTGTATTTGATAGGATTACAAGTCTTATGGATAAGGGAGAAGCGGTGGACGTGGTATACTTACACTTTAGTAAGGCATTTGACATAGTCTCTCATGACCTTCTTATCAATAAACTAGGCAAATACAACATAGATGGAGCTATGGTAAGATGGGTGCATAACTGGCTGGAGGATAACCATTCTCTGAGAGTGGTTATTAATGGTTCATAATCACACTGGAAGGGCATAACAAGTGGGGTTTCGCAAGGGTATGTTTTGGGGCCGGTTCTGTTCAATATATTCATCACTGATTTAGATGATGGCATAGAGCAGCTGTGGCCATCCCGTGGCCCCCAAATGTGTGGCTCGCGAAGCTGCACCTGCACTCCCCCGAACGGCCCTCGCCCCCTGATGGCTCCCCCTTCGGCCCCCAGCTTTCCTGTGTTTACTGGGTCGGAGCTGTGGGGTTTTAAAATGGCGCCCAAGATGGCGGCTATCTTAAAGGAGCAGCCTCCTTTTTTTAATTTTAATTTTTTATTTTTTTGTTTTTGCTTGACAATTCTTTTTTTCCCCTTGAGAATTCTGGTGCAGGTCTTCACATTTTTTCCACTGCTGTTTTGGCTCTTTCTGTTAAAGGGGTTGGCCACCCCTGTTATAGAAAATATGATTATTAAGTTTGCAGATGATATCAACCTGGGAGGGGTTGCAAGTGCTTTGGAGGATATAATCAAAATAAAGATGAAATGGTCTGAGATAAACAGGATGAAAAATTCAGAAAAATGGTCAGAGGTAAACAGGATGAAGTTTAATAAAGACAAATGCAAAGTGCTCCACTTAAGAAGGAACAATCAGTTTCACACATACAGAATGGGAAGTGATTGTCTAGGAAGGAGTCCTGCTGAAATGGATTTAGGGGTCATAGTGAACTACAAGTTAAACATGAGTCAACAGTGTGACACTATTGCAAAAAAAGCAAACATGATTCTGGGATGTATTAATAGGAGTGTTGTGAGCAAGACACGAGAAGTGATTCTTCTGCTCTACTCTGCGCTAATTAGGCCTCAACTGGAGTATTGTGTCAAGTTCTGGGGACCACATTTCAAGAAAGATTTGGAGAAATTGGAGAAGGTTCAGAGAAGAGCAACAAAAATGATTAAAGGTCTAGAAAACATGACCTATGCGGAAATACTTTTTTTTAGAAAAAAAGTCTACTGAGAGGGGGCATGATAGCAGTTTTCAAGTATCTAAAAGTATGATACAAGGAGTAGGGAGAAAGATTGTACTCCTTGGCCTCTGATAATAGGACAGGAAGCAATGGGCTTAAATTGCAGCAAGGGAGGTTTAGGTCGGACATCAGGAAAAAAAATCCTGCCTGTCAGGGCGGTTAATCACTGGAATAAATTGCCTGGGGGTGTTGTGGAATCTCCATCACTGGAGATATTTAAGAGCACGTGAGACAGACACCTATCAGGAATGATCTATACAGTGCTTGGTCCTGCCATTAGGGCAGGAGACTGGACTCGATGACCTCTTGAGGTTCCTTCCAGTTCTAGCGTTCTATAATTCAGTGATGACTCACATATACAGGTAGAACACCAGCAACTTTAAGTACATGTTCCTGAATTGTTCTTTGGGGAAGTGGACAATGAGATCAAATGAATCTTTGTAAAAGGGGTTAGGAAGAGATTTAGTGCCAATCAGAGCTCATGTTGTGCTGGTACATACTAGCATCTTTCTCAAACTGAAGTCTTCTCCAGAATCTCAGCATTCAGTAAGAGAGAAAGAAAGGGCAGGTCTACATTGATACAGCTGCACTGATGCAGCTTCTTTGCTCTATCACTTCTGCTGCTGATGTTGTAAGAGATCTCCTGTTGACTTTATAATTCCACTCCTGTGAGAGGGAATAGCTGTGTTTGTGGGAGAAGCCCTCCGGTTGACGTAGCACTGTCTACATGGGGTTAAAGTCAACATAACTATATCACTCAGGGACGTGGATTTTTCATAGTTATATTGAAGTGAGTGTATACTGTACACCTGGCCTGAGTCTTTAGCTGTTATGGTTGCTTAGAAAACCTCAGAAATGTTAACCAAGTGTAATTGATGCAGAGATGGCTACCTAAATCTGTTGCATAATAGGTTTGAGAAGTGTGAACAGCTCCATTCATCTCAATGAGGCATAAATTCAAATGCCCAGTAATCAAAGTCTAAATGCCAGTATTGCTATTGCATTCCTCATGAGAGGAAGGAGAGGGAGAAACAGTGTGTAATTTAAGGAGCTCAGTGGTGAGCAGAATGATGCATAATCATTTTTGGACATATACATTGCCAAAGGAAAGCATAAAAGTGTCTCACTTTAGTGATTCACATGGACAGAGTTTATTTTATGGGTGGAGCTTGAAAAGGGTACTATTATCTCCTTTCACTCTGTTTGATACCTGGTGCTAATGCCCACAGAAGCATGGAGGAAAAAAAAGAAAACTCTGCTAAAACAAGAGATACACATTTTATTCTGACCTCTGGTTTCTCTTTTTTGTATACAATAAGGCCAATGTGGTCCTCATAGAACACATACAAGGCTACCTTATCTCTCACACGCTGGAATTTGACGTCTAAAGGGCAAATTGTTCTTTCAGTTCAATAATCTTTCTGACTATCTAAGATTTCATTTTGTTGCTTTCTTTGAAATCTTTCGTTATAGTGACTTAATTTGTAAAAGCCTTTCAGCTTTTTTATTCTTTTCTTTGCTAACTTTTTTCTCATTAAAAAAAATTGCTAAAAGCCTGGGGCAGCTGCAGCTTCACACTCAGTTGTGCCAGTGGAAGTGATGTTACCCCAGGTTTAGGCTGGTATAAATGAGAGGATAATTTGTCCATGAAATGGAGTCATTTACAGTACTTTATAATAAATGTGTCAAGTTAGGCAGAATGGGCAGGGAGATATGACAAAATGCTCAAGGATGGGGATTAGCAGTAGTAAAAATGCAAATAGTGTGTGTTAATAGCAAAAATCTAATGTCAAGGGTGTGGCATTATAGCTGCCAATTGAACACCTTGGTCCTTGCAAGCCAACTAGAGAAGTGGTTCTCAACCTGTTTATCATTGTGGACTACTTCTGTCTCACCAAAAGTGTCACCTGCGCTGCAGGTTGAGAGTCCCAGTGTCTACCTCCTAATCACCCTCACAAACTCTCTCTGCCCAGAGACCCCTCTCAGAGTGGAGCCAGGAGTACAGCATTGGGCATAGGGTGGGTGGCAAAGACTTTGACCCTGCTGCTCTTAGACCCCTGACCCTGATGGGTCCCAGGTGGCAGCTGGGACCCATGCAAGGCTGCCTGGACCCAAGAGCTTGTAGGGTGGGACCAGAAGGCAGACGGTTGCCTGGCTTCTGGAGTCCAACCTTGTTTTGCGGAGCCCCATGGCTTGGACCTCAGAGTCCACTATGCAGGGCCAGGAACTGCTCTCAACTGGCAACCAGATCCTGGAGCTCACCAGGCGGGGTCGGGGGGCAGCTAGTTGCCTGGAGCTCACTGTCCATGTGGCAGTGGCTCTGCAGACCCTGGAGCCCACCACGTGGGGCTGTGTAGCAGTTGGCTGCCTGGAGCCTGAACTAGTTTTGTGGGGTCCAGTAGTTCAGACCATGCAGCCTGTTCTTTGGGGCTCAGAGCTGCCTGCAGCTGAGAGCACAGTCACCGGAGCCTGATGTTTGAGACCAGGACACAGCCTGTACCTCAGAGCCCACTGTGCAGCAGCCCACACCATGCACATGGCAGGGCAGCCAGGACCTGGCACCATAGCTTTTAGTACACAGCTGAATTGCACTACAGCTATGCTAATTGAACCATGTGTTGAGAACTGCAGATCCAGCATGTGAGTACCTAGCAAGTATGTATCTGGTACAATTTTAACACATTAAATCTTATGTTGTTTTATTAATTTAGGCATACAGGCTTATTTTATTTTTAAAGGACTTGTCAAAAAAGTGTTTTCAACTAAACCCCCCACTTAGAGCTATCTCACCTTTTTATTAACTTAGGCCTTGACACTGCAAACATTTATCATACAACTGGGGTCCTGTTTAAATCACGTAAATAATGTTGAGCTGGAGGACTTCTTGCTCTGACTCCTGTAACCCTCATTTTATGAAGAGTAAGGGAAGTCGAAGGAAGAGTGTTCTTCCTTTGACTTCCTGCTATATAGAGAGCGCCAAAAGCCCACTTGAGCTACACAATTGACATAGCTGAAGTTGTGTAGCTTAATTTGACATTAGCCCTGCTGTGTAGATGTGCCTTGAAAGTAAAGTGTTTGCAGGATTACGGTTTTGTTCTTCTTTGCCTTCTTTTGCAGTTAGTGAAAATTCTAAACAATGACTGAGGCACCAAGTATGTTTCATTTGCAGTGTGCTGAATTTTTTTCAGTGGGATGTAAGTAACAGTACTAGTTATAAGTAAGCCTTTTTGTCTCATTGTGCCTTCCACTTTGTGTAAGAATAGCTTCACTGGGCTTTCTCCACTCCCAAGAATGTCCAAACACAATATATTAGAAATTAATCGTGCTAGGATGGTAACTCTTTCCTACAGTCAATAACAGAGCTTCTGTTTCAAATCCATCTGTATTCACCTTTAGAGTAAGGAAGACTTAATCTCAATACTGATCTAACTATTCCAAGGACTGGCACGTTAATGTTTTAAAATAAACATATTCATGAAAGCATACTCATAAGAGTAGAGTCGAAATCAAATTACCAAAATACGTGACTCCCCAAAAAGGCTTTTTACCCATTACAGCTCAGTGTACTCTGTCCTTTATTGTATAATCCACAATTATACTTCAGGTCGGATATGCTTAAATATAGTAGATGTGGCATGCAACTATGCCTCTTTAACAAACCCTATTCTTTAACAAATCATATTCTTTTAGGTTAATTTCAGAACAAAATCTGAGGAAATTCATCTTTATGAAATATTTATTTTTATCATATGAGATATTTCACTTGCCTGGTCTTTTATATTGCTTCAATTTTTAAAAATTATTTTATTTAGTTTTGGTGGTACTGACAATGAGCAAGAAATTTTCCAAATATAAAAGTAGGTATAGTCTCTGGTGGAAAATGCTTATGTTCTAATAGACGGAGAAATAAGATTTCAAGATTAATGTGTCCTAAACAGTCCTACACTTCTGTGCAAATTACTATTGTGAGCTTTCATCAAAACTCAAGCAGAAAGATGAGTTATTTTTGCATACCCAGGCACTATTGGTCTACTGTGGTGTGGTACCCATATACAGTGATTCTATGAATGTGATTTACAGATCACAGAAGGGTGCTTCCCTGTTATTGGAGTCCAAAAGGATAGTGGCACAACTCTGCCACCTGCACTGCTACTCCCAACAGAGCAGAGAATTGCTACTGTGTGATGGCGGAAGGGGTGGCCCAGACCACTTCTGAAAGGGCTATTTAGTAACATCTCCTGTGTACTTCTTTGGATAGAGGGCAAATGCCTAAACTTGTTGGGGACAAAGATGTTTTCATCATCGAGTCTTCGGTTTATGATAGTCAGTTATCAGGCACTAATGGCTAAATATGATTTCCTGAAATACGCCAAGTTGTCACAATATTTTGACAACCTTCAGCAACAGGACAGAATTCGTTTTCAAACTTTGACAGACAAAGGTAAACTGGTAGCCAAGAATACTCTCTAGTCCATAGTTTATGCTGCTGATGCCTCTTCTAGAGTGTGTGTCAGGATTCCCTAGGGAGTTCCAGAATACCATTGAGGAGCTCTACTTTGATGAATGGCAGCTCTTCAACCAAAAGATGGGTGAGTCTCTCCATAACTGAAGGACTCTAGGGCTATCCTCTTCTCACTGGGAAAATACACACTTGCCCCTAAAAGGAAATTTCATTGTCCACTGTTTAGACCTAATCATGTGGCTGTGCAATTTTTTTTAGCAGAGGACCTATGAGGCATAAGATAAGAGCAGAGGGTTAAAAAGACCCTTTTCCCCATGTCTTCTGTAATGGGCTCTGCATCTCGGTTTCTGTATTTTAAATCCACATACTCATTTCATTGGTCCCATGTCTTGAAAGGGGACTTCAGCAGCATGCACAACCCTAGCTGGTGCAACAGCCAGGTTTTCAGTCATTATTTTGGATAAAGCCCAGAATGACATCCAATATGATGGAAGCTATCACAAATGGAGTGGAACTGGTAGAGCAGAATCTTTTCACTGATGTCTTCACAGTGGTATCTACCTTATAGTACAGCAGCTTGTGTGGAGAGAGATTCAGATTGAGCCAAAGTTAGTGCAACTCCAGGAAAGTTTCTCCAAGTACCTCCCAAAGGAGACCCTCAGTTTAGAGAAATGGAAGAGCGAGTCACTGGGGTACACAGTGGGGGTAGCCGGAAGTTTGTACTGAACTTGTTCTTGCCTAAAGGCCCAGTTAGGGAGGAATCACCAGGCAACTAGTCATCCAGCTGAGAAGCCTGTGAAGTCTTATAAATTTAAGTTATCTGTGCCTAGCTTTAACTTACGTTCTTTCCTCAGATGAGGTGAATTCCTTGGCTACATCAAACAGAAACACTTTACTTCCCCTCAAATAGCATAAGTACCGTGAAATTACTTACATACACCAAAATGAACATTTAACAATGAAAAATAAACCTGAAAGTAAATCAGTACAAACAAACAAAAAACCCTAACCACACACATTCACAAGTGACTGTTAAAACTTATATTTGATCTTGCACCCATTATTTTTTTATTCTTGATGCAAAATGGGACATGTAACCTATCATTGGAGAGCTTGTAATCCCCTGAATGTGTATATTCTGTTTTTGTGCATAGATAATTTATGTATTTTAAGTTAGAAATATGAAGTATAAACCTGTTTATTCTGTGTATGCAACTGAAAGTCATTAGTGATACTTAAGGAATTTAATTGCCTGGTGCTCAAAACAATGATCTGTGAATAGTATTGTTTTTCCTGCAAGCTTATGGTTGGTACAACCAAGACGTGGCCAGATCACTTGATGCTGAAACCCATTTTCAATGTAGTACTTTTCCATGGGGACGTGAAAGGCTGAAGCTCAACATAAAGGATTCCCACCTTGGACAAAATATATTTATCGGCAGGGAACCAGTTGCGAGACACCAAGACACTTTCTGTTTATCACCAAGATGAGTGCTGGAAACAAATATGTTTTACAATAGCGGATGCATTCAACCTCCGGTATCCTGAAATAGCATTGCAGTGTAGATGTACCCTAAGATTGAAGAAGTGAAAGAATTGGGCCCAAACTAGGAGACTGCATAGTTTGTAAGAAAGATGAAGTAATTTCATGCAACTTGTTTCTTAGACTATTAAGCTTACCTGGAATTTTTTGCTTAGTAACTTTGATCTGTCTGCTATCACTTGCAACTACTTAAATTCTACTTTTTATACTTAAAATCACTTTTGTTTATTATTAAGCTCAGTATGAATAATTGTTGCCTGGCAGGGGGACACTAGCTGTGCATATTTATTTTTTATTGGTAAAGGGGGAGAACACCTTATGAGCTTGCCCTGTATAAAACTTTTATATAGAGTAAGATGGATTTATCTGGGGTTCTGGTCCTATCGGGACTGTGCACCTTGGTTCTGTGTCAGATCCCTTTGATTGAGCCTTCCCATAGCTGAGTTGCTGTTTAGTGTCTGTGTTGCTCTGCTGTGAGCTGTGACACCAACACTGTGCCTTTACTGGGAGAGACCAGAACTTCCAGCTCAGTGGGATAGCGTGGTGAGGCATCCCAGAGAACAGGTATGCTCAGCCCTTCAGTTGACAGCCTCAAGGGGATCTCTGTGATCCAAGCCATCAAGGTATAGACTAGAATCAAAGCTAGAATTATATTTTGGTTCCAAAGCTTGAAATGCAACTCTCTGAATAAATAATGTTATGAAGGATTTGTATCAGATTCATAATTAAAATGTATGTTAACTATGCTCACGTAGTGTGGATTACAGGTTCTGAAGTTGATAGTGATATCAGGACTCCTCAGAATGACCGGGGTGTAGGAGGAGAAAAAATGAGTTAAGCTTTTTGAAGTACAGACAAATAGAATGTGCAACATATGTAATTCTTTTGCACTGTGTAGTGACTGGTGCCAAATAATTTTAGAATGAGGTTGGTGTCCCATCATCATGGTAAGTCTTGGTTCAATAAGACATTGATCAATAGAAGGAAGAAGAAAATGAAATTTAGAAGACATCAGAGAATGAACATGTGGATGAAACCCATTAGACCTTTATAATTTGCTGGCTAATGTAAATGCATACCACTGCTCTGAACCAGTTGACCTACTATGACAGCCACTAGAGATTTTTCTTCAGTTCAAGTGATATGAGTCTCTTATTTGGAGCTGTTTTGGGTATTCTCTTTTCCACTGTTGCATATTTATAGTGGGGCTGATGGCCTAGATGTCTATAGAGATACAAACTAAATTTGAACAGTTTTCAGTGAGCTCTGCCTTGGAGCTGAGGTTTCTGTTTTCATATATGACTGTACTAGCACTGATGATGAAAAAAAAGCTAGAGAAAAAACTAATGCAGGTGTTATTCTTCTTCCTAAGATGAGCCTGCAGCTTTTTTTAAAAAAAATATTTTTCAATAGTTCTGTTTTAGAATTCTCGTGCATCATGATCAGAAACTATACTTTCTCTTTTTTCTGCCAAAGCCAACTATTATGATATTGTTGACAAGGCAGTTTCAGGTTTTAGGTAGTGGTGTTTATATATTAATGTTTTCACCAATGTCTCTTTATAATGGCTTTGCTAGCCTGAATATTGTGTGAAACAAATATATCGTTACATTACTTTACAAATCAATATTAAAATGTCTGAATTGCCCTTCCTCTTTGTAATCTGAAGCCTATGACAAATGGTTTACCCCACAGATTCTGACACTTGCAGTCTGCCTTTCGGTGCTCTCCCCCCTCCCATCTGGTAAGGAGATTCAGTTGCTGCTTCATGTTTTCTAGTTATCATAAATAATGTCTAATCCTTTCAGGAAATGTAGGCTTTATAAAATTTATTTAACCTTATATCTGCTCCTGCTGAATGTTTCTGGCCAGGTGCTCAACACTTTCAATTTCTACAAGAGTTACAGGTGCTCATCATATCATAGGAATATCCCTTTTTTGTTGTCGCATGTGATCCTACTTTCAGTTTTCTTGTCACTGTTTCTTTGCCTTGCCCTTTACTGTAGTAGTTGCTTAGCACTGATTACATGTTATGTTTTTTAACCAGTATTTTGATCTTTGTGGGTTGCTCTTCAGAGACTATTACCAACTTTGACCTTTCACTAAAATTACTCTTAGCCTGTAAAGGCCTTATAAATGTGTTCCTTCTCTTCCTATTCGTTCTACAAAACACTCTGTAGGATTATAGAAGTAATGTACGATGTCAAAAAGTTTTCAAAATATGGATGCATTTTGGGGAAGAAAAGGTTTAAATGAATACTTGCAACTATTTGCAATAAAGGGAAAATTGTGAAGGTCTTTAATGTGTCCCTGACGAGTCATTTGTGCTTTTTTGTCTACCAAGGTTGTATGTTCATTTTCTAATACATTTCTGTACATGAATACATTCATCTTTAGTGAAAATGCAGCTTCTATTTTTATCCTGTGTGTCAGATTATTATATTTACCTTATACAATCATGGTATTCTATATGAATTGTAAGTAGAACATTTTCTGCAAAATTAGCAATATATTAAAATATATGCACTTGAGATTTGCATCTTTTTGTATGGATGTAAATGTAAAACCAGATAATCAGAAATATTTTATTTAGTGTTTTTATTATAGAAGCACAAACATGTCAGGTTATAATGTACTCCCTTGGATTTTAGGTGCTATATAATCACATAGGTAGACATGGCTTATAGTCTTAGAATATCAAAGTTAAATGTACTGAGCTGCAGAAAACATCTCACCTTGGTTTTAATAAAAGCGATGTTAGTAAGTATCTACCATAGTTTAAGATAATCTTTAGCTACCAGTTAATTACATTTACTGTATCTGAATGACAAGATCATGTATCATCTCCTGTCAAAAAACACCCATTGCAACCAGACAATCATTTATCAATTCAAAAGTAAACATAACTTAAAAATAATACCCTCAAAAGCTGTGAAATCACACTGGTGAATATTATTGGTTACCCTTAAAGTAGAATGAACAGTTGCTGTCACATGGTTGAAAAAGTTTAAGGTTCTTATAGAGAGGCTTTTTGCTGAAAAATTTCCACAGTGGAATACTAGAAAGAAATGGTCAACTGTCTCATATATTGCTAATGGTATAAAATACTTGTCCTATGTACAGTTTATCAACTCAGTAGCACATTCTTGTGTTAAATGTACTGTTTTGATTTGATTTTTTGTATTGTTCTCTTATTGTTCTCAAAAAATGTTTGGCAGCCTTATATTGTCACATTTCTTTATACAGCCATTCTTAAAAACAACATCCCCCAACTTATTTCTTATGCTTATGTTTTTAGGTCACATTACTAAGTTTTGTCTTCACAATTTAACGTTTTCGATCTGTTCAATATTTAAAGTGGGCAATTTTGAAATCCATTGAATAATTAAATGGGTTCAATTTTTAATCAATTTAATTTTAAACTCTTTTTAGATGTTGGTCAATCTAAACATTGAACCATTTCAATTGTTAAATAAGATTAACTGTTCTCTTGATCCAAAATTATGATTATCAAGCAGGATTAAGGATTTATTTTGTTCACTCTATTTCTTTTCTATGCTTAGACTTTACAAAGTTTAACTATTAAAATTATCAATGAAAATATTAGTTTTGGATTATACTGTTTTTAAGAAGATATAATAAGAGGTAATTGAAAACCACTTAGTTCAATTTTAAATTTCTACAGTAAAAAGGTGCTTTATGCACGTCATTAGATTATAAAAAACTGAAATGCTGCAATAATTATAAATAATAACATGAAATGTATGCTCAAACCTCCCTTTCTAAATTAAGCCTTCTCAAAAATTTGAAATGCTTTAGAAATATTAAATTGTACTACATTGCACATGAACAAAACCCAATATTAATTCTTAAATTTTTTTCACTTTGGACATTTTCCTTCTTAAAAATGGACATATCCAGCATTTCAGAAAATCAGACCTTCATCTGTAGCCTGAGGTTGCATTAGTTTATTTATAATCTCTATTTTTTTTATTGAAACAGGCATTCACCTTATTGCAGTAGGAATCAAATTTTTTCATTGCTGGTAATTTACATACACTTCTAGCATTTGTGCATTAATGGGTAAAAGAATGTTTCAAGTGCTTATTGAGTTAAAACAAAACGGGGAGGGGAATCAAATATTAGTTGTACCAAAATTAGAAAATATGTAATCCTAACTTTTAAAAGGAAAATTTGCTTTGGCTTGCAAGCTTAATGTATCCCTTGTATTTTATTTAAAATTATGATCGTATAAGATTAACTGGATTGGGGAAAACATGTGCAGACATAATTTCCTAGGTTGTTTACAGTTGATATTATCTTAGGAAGATCTTTAAGAAAATGTTATCCATATAGTTCTTTCTTTCTTGACAAAGAGCCAAGACTCTAGCTTTTATGTTCTATTTTACAGTGTGCAAAGTCATGTCAGACATTTTCAGAGACTTTTGATGCGTGGATGTCTTCTGTCATCTACAATCATGTTTGTACTCTTGAGCCAGGCCTATCGAAACTGAACTCTGCTGCTTTGCTGCAGGTCAGCTTTCATGGACAATTAGTGTTGTAACAGCAGTTTGGTCACAAGTTGTCGTGAATGTTTATCATAAAGGCATCATACTGTAGTAGATCAGCAATGATCAGTTAGTCTTCTGTTTTCTGAAGCATTTCATGTTAGCCTTTTCTTTGATATGAGTCAGGCATCTGCTCCATAAGGCCTTGTCCATTGCTTCTCTGCAGTTATTTAAGAGAAGCCTTAGGCCTTTCAAATGTACTGGTTATTTTTTTCCTCTTTGCTCATCTTGTTCTCTGTGTCCCCTCTCAGTAACTTGTCAGAGACCCCATCAGTGCACAGTCTGACAAGAATGAAAAGAGCTATCTTCCTGCTGTTTGGCTCTGTGTCAGTATCGACAAGTTGTACGTGTTTGACGCTACATGAGGTGACTGGTTCCAGCAGTATGCAGAAGTAAACCAATAAATCTTCAATGTCACTCCACTTATTGCTACTTGATTGTTCTTTTCCACCTGAAAATCACCATGGAAACAAATTCTTTAAAAAATGTTTTTCTTTCAGAAGTCCACATCTTTTAGTATTTTTAAAGGTACATCCTTGTAGCTGCATCATCCGCTAAAACTAGTGGGACATTAATTTAAGATCTGTTTATTAAATTATACTTTATAAATATAACTTTTTTCAACTGAGAATACCCCAGAATTTTATAAACAATAATAAAGATTTTCAGTCTCCAGCAGTCATATATTATCCACATTCTACAGTTGAGTAAACTGAAACCACAATGGAAATTAATGACTCAATCCTACTTTCAGTTAAGTTAATGGCAATTACTTAGCATGCTAGCCCACACTCAAATGGCAGGAGTGTATCAACCTGGACTGCAAGGCTGACCCCAAGAACCAGTGTGCGAATATCTCAAGAGGCTTGCTCTGCTACAGGACCATTCTACTCCAGTTGAAATACTGTTAAATTTGTTGTATTTTGGTCCAGATACTTTTTTTTTTTAAACAAAAACCTAGTTAATAATTAAAAAAAGAATCCCACAATACTCTCCGTTTCAATGGAGTAAATAGTGACTACCATACTGACTTCCTGCTTAAGTGAAATCCATTTGTCCAAAAGAAACATTTTAAAAAGCAGGAGGAAAGGTAAGTATCAATTGTAATCTTTATACACACCGGAAGGTTGTTTTAGGCTCCAAATAATATGAAGTTTTGTGTCCTTGGCATAGTCTTGTTTAATTTTCAGTGTAAATGCCATGCAGTACATTTTGTTAGTGATAATTTAACTTGTGATTTCTCATTCTGTTTGTTTAAATCTGATGTTATATTATAAATTTGATGTGCAAAAATCTTTCGTAAACATTGATACATGGTGCTTTACTTAGCCCCTTGAGTGCCAAACAATGTGTACGCAGCATCCACTCTGATATGGAAGATTCCATGAAATAGAAATCTCTGCATGTTCATAAAAGTGTGGAGATACAGGGTAACAACCAGAGGGCATCAAAGCAGTCAGATTTCTTATCTATTTCAGAATGAGAATAAATATAGGTTTCTTTTCCATATACATACAGATATGAAGCCTGCTTTGTGTGGTATAGCCAATGAAAAATAATTATTGACATTGATCACCCGTAGCACAGAAGTAACAAACAGTGGCCTACGTTTGGTTTAACTAGCATTTGTATGTAATTGTAGCAATAATGTTATATTTTATTAGCAAATATGCTACTTAGTTTACTTTTTTAACACAGCTATCCACATAAATAAAACATTGCAACATATAGTTGCTTTAGAAAATGACAAATCTCTGCTCTGTTTTTTGTTTTGAATATAGGGTGTTGGGCCCCTCCTAAGTAGGGTTTTGATTCTGTTTTCATGGAACACTCAAATCTTCCTTTGACTACCAGGTGCCTTGGGTGTAAATATAAAATTGGGCCCTAGCTGTTCCTCCTCAGCCCCAAATTCTACAGTTTTACACTTATCTGCAGATGCAATGTAGAGAAAACTTTTGAACACCTATTATATTTTTTCTACACGAATAATAGATTATAAAATTAACATCAGCAAGTGGCCCTCATTTCTGTTTAGTAAATATACTAGTGCAAAATGGATATGTGCTAAATAAGAAGATAATTCATTTCAGTTGTGGGGAACTGTAAGCCATGATAAATGATTTTCCTGCACAAAATTCCCCATCTCTGAGACGGTATTAGTTTTTCCTTTAATTACCAGCCCCGGTAATGTTTCCTATCCATAACTGTCTGCAAAATAGACTGTTGTTGAGCAGAGGGTATGGCCTGTTTACTCACCCGTTGAAAAGAGTACCTAAGTTCTATCAAGTTTTCCTCACTTGCACTGAACTCCTCACAGGAGAGTGTCCTTCATTAAAATATTTAAATATTAATGTTTAATTTTACAGACAGAAAACTTCAATGCCATTTTAAGGATATGTAACTTTAACTGGGGAGTTTTTGTCCATAACAAACTGTAGAGTCTTCTTTTTGAGTCTTAAATGAAGACAGTTTAGAAGAATGCCACCACACTTCCATCTCGAAAAGTTTGACTAATGTCTTATTTTCCTGTTGTAAAACACCACCACCAACAACAAAAAAGAAGTTGTCAAGGGTGGTTCTCTCAAAAATGGCTTAGCTGACATTAGCTGCAAATGAGCAGAGCGACACTAACTACTAATTGATTACAGTAATTACGCAGTCTTTGGCTAGTTTGTATTGGCAAACTATATATATACTCCTCGCATAAATGTGAACTTGCAGAATGCACAGAAAAGGTCACTCTCATTTGCATGATAGGCTTCATTAGAATATGCTAAGGACAAGACCTAGTGTTTTATGACTTCAGGTGATGAATAGCTACCATATTACTCTGTTAGCTGAAAGCATGTTTCAGTCACCTTAATTTACATGCTGTTTTCTAATGCTTAAAAAAATCTGTTGGCTCTCTTAGAGAACTGGCAACAGATAACTGTTTAATTTTATTATGGTTTGCATTTAATTCTGTTCTTTGTATAGAGAAAACAAAATCTCTTCTCAATACTTTTGTTTGATGGAAAAATTCTTCCTGTAGAATTTATATTTTTAACAGTAATGGTTATTTTTAATGTGAAACTACAGTAGGAAGAGCTATTGTCAATAATATTCAGCGTTTTTACTCTGCCATTGAAAAAGAAAAATGTTTTTATTTTACCTTTGGGAGAAATCCCTAATTTAACTGTTTTTTTTTAATCTTTAGGCTTTTGTGTACACACTTGAAACTGCTGTAAGCTCTTAGTGTTCTGAAAATCTTAAGTGTAGACGTTCACTGATTTTTCCTGACTTTCACATTAAAATAATGAAATTTCACCTTATTATTAATTTTGCTCTTTAACACTTATTATATTCTTGAATGAAAACTGTTTGCATATTACAGAGGAGTGAGCATAAAGTAGGGGTACTATAGAGGGCTTACAAAGCTGCTTATTATAGGAAAGTAGAACATAACTGCTTGAGGTGAGACACTCCAGTGAGACAGGAGAATGCTGTACATTTATGCTTTTTTTTCTTTTCCATTTATAAGGACATTAAACCACTAGTTCTGAAATCTGTTTCAATGTATTTTTAATATGAAGTGTACAGTACATTTCCTTATTTTCCATTATGAAAATGTTCCAGTAACTTGGTCTCCTATCAAATTGTGATTTTTCCTATTAGCTGTCTTTATCCTAAAAATCTCATTATAACAGAGAAGAAAAGATTTTGTGCATAAAAACATTCCTATAATGTCTATCATTGCCTAATTAGCAATTAATGCAACTTGCTATGTTAACACAGGGTTAACATTTTTAGATATGTTCCTATTATAAAATTTTTTAGTCTTTCAGAAGCTGCTCCAGCGATTAAAACTGCGTAGAGAATGAAAAAGTGGACAGTTTTGTTATAAATTGCAGTTTTGTAATAAAATTGTACAATGAGCTTGCACAAGCTATTTAAAATATCATTGCTGCCACTGAACAGGTCTGTAATTTATTTATTCGAGAATGTTAGAGGCATTTTTGATTTATTTGTTTTTAGAGAAGTTTTGTTAAGCAAGATAATGAGCAGAGCCAGTGTTAATCATTTACTATGCATCTCTGAAAAATGAAAATTTTGCATATCTTTACTGTTGGGGAAAATAAATTTACTCATAATGCTAATGGTCTATTGGTATAATTTAAAAAAAATCTGCTACTCTGGAGAAATTCATATGTTATGCTAAAAGCTAAACTAATCAATATATAATTATATATCCATATGTACATACCTATTGAGTAATCAAAACTATTTGTTATCTGTAAAAATGAAAAATGAATTTGTTGATGGTCATTGCCATAGGTTATTACATATTTGTTTGTCGATAGCCTTCAGACGATTATAGTCACCATGTATGCACAATACCAAGTTTTACTTTCTGATGTGTTCTCTAAAGAGTACTGACTGATTTTGGTGTCATTGTCTTGTCCAAGCATTACAGGTAAAAAATATGATAAAAGTGGGGATTTACTATTATACTGTTTGAGATGATTGAAAGTTTAGATGCTCTTTGGCATGACGACTCTGTACATGCAATTCATAATTCCATTGTTAATTTTTTGCATGGTAAAGTAATATTTAATGTACTGTCCATTGTTACTGCTAGGTCCCTTTGACCATTACTACTTTCCAATTTTCACTCTACAGCTGAAAAACCATGTCTCTCTTTCTCTGACTGTACTTCGGAGTCTGTGTCTTGATATGTTGCTTCATCAAGGTGACTACAAAGAGACACATTTTGCTTACTCTCTCTATTACACAGAAACTTTGTCAAGTGGGCTTCCTGCATTTTTATACGACTGTTTGTTTTCCACGGGACTACTTATGTGAGCAAAGTTAGGCATATGTTCAAATACTTTCCTATATCACAGCCTTACATCTGAGCTACACTGTGGCCTGTGCTGTCTATTGGAGATATATGGATAAGAGCAGTGTTTCTCAAACTGTGCTCCGCGGAGCCCCAGGACTCGGCAAGACATCTCTAGGGGCTCCACAAGTTTGACAAACTGGAAACATCGATAGGTACAACACATACAATCAGTGGACCGCTGGGGCTCCGCATAAATTTTTACACATGTAAAGGGCCCAGAGCCCAAAAAGTCTGAGAACCGCTGGGTAAGAGAGCCCATCTTCATTTTCAGCTCTCATGCTGATTTTTTAGGGTTGGCATCTGTAGTAAATGTGTATATTTTCTTGTAAATAATAGGTATAATATGGAAATCATTGAGAATAGTGTGTTCTGTTCAGTCCATGTTCTTTCAAAAAGAAGTCGAAAATGTCCTTAAGAAGACCACTGATAACAACATGGAAAAACTGCTGGAGGACGAGATGAAAAAAGATTAGGATTGTTTTGTTTACTAAGGAAACAAATAGGAAACATAGTGGAAATGTATAAAAAAATCATGGCAGAGAGAAGTTTAGTCAAGTCTTTCTGTTATAGCCACCCCTTTGGTACCTACACCAGCGACTGAATTGGCATCTTCAGAATTAAAAGCATGAGCTGTGACAGCTCAAGCTAAAGGGCTAATAGTCTGTAGATATGGGCGCCAGTTATCTGAGGATTGACATAGACAGGGACTTGTATTCCATTCCCACTGCTCAGTGGAAAATTTAAAATGGAAAAAAGGAGATGTTTTTATGAACTTGCTAATTAACTTGTGGAACTCACCGTCATAAGGTTAATAGGAGTTAAAACAGTATTAGACATTCATATTACTAACAATATGTGCATAAACCCTCAGGTTTTAAGACATAAGGCAACTACTCACTACCTGGGAATGAGGAAACAGTTTCTCCATGAGCATGTTATTGCCTATTAGAAGGGTTTATGCTGAGGCATCTGGTACTGAGTATGAACACCAGACTAAATACTGTATTGATTAAACTAGGGTCAGCATCCATGCCGTGTACCTCCCAGGTACAGCAACTCTCTGGCAGGCATGGTGAGGAGGTCCTTCTGCATGTATCACGAATGAGAGGTCTACGATCTCAAATTGCTTGGTATTTCACCAGTGGGTCACACTGTGCTAGAACTTCTTCATGACTGTCACAAACTACAAACTTTCCCTATTCTGCTCCAGAGTAGCCCCACTACTCTTGGCTCACAGAGCTATGTCCTTTGCCTTCCCTGCATCACCAAACTCTGCTATGCTTTCCTGCTCATTCTCCTGCTTGTGCAAATCCTATGCAAGGTGTGGGTGGATCCTGTGATAATCATTCTCATAATCTCTTCCTGCCCTTGCCAGTATTGTTTCATCAGTTTCCTCCTTCATGTGCCTCCAGAGCTGCCTTCCCTCCCTCTCAGATTTCCTCACACAGATGTGCAACTGCCTGAGGCATCCCAATCCAGATCTATTCTACTTTGTGTTTGAGTGGGCCTTGTGTGTAGACTGGGCTTGCTACACTGTCATGCATGACATCCTTTCTCACAGTAAATGGCCTATCAAGGTAAATGGCTACTCTTCACTCCCTGGGGGCATCTCCATTACTGCCCTCTGGATTCCATCTCCATTCCCATCCTCATGGACTACCTCCTCCACTTTCAAAAGTTGGACCTTGCCCACTTGTCCGTCTGCTTACTGTTGGTGGCACTCAGTGCCTTCCTCAGCTCTGTGGAGGTTTTCAGTCTTCATTCACCCAACTACCACACACTTCCCTAGTTGCCTTCTCAGCGTCTTCTTCTCCATGTGCAAGCCTACCTCCTCTAGTCCCCCACCGCTTTCTCTAAGTCACTGTTTGTAGCCCTCATAACCTGTTCTCTTGTCCATCTATCCATGAAGATAATCTTTTTGGAGGCACAATGGATTAGTGAGCTGGCAGCCATGCTGGCCTTCTTGTACCACCAACCACAGCATACACTTGCTGATCTTCTAACCTTCAGGTACAGTAAGTAATAATATGTTCTATTTCCCTGATTCCACAATTCCATTTTCATTCACCATTTTAAGGCTGGTCTCTTTCCTCTCTTCTCTTCTTGCCTTGGTTTTTTTCCCCTCCTCCTAGTCCAATCAGATCATTCTTCTCTGACTTTGTTTTGTGGAATCTTTAAGTAACCTCTTCACAGAGCTCAAGACCATCTCCACCAAGCTGGATAAAAACATATGTGCTTGTGAGTCCGAAGAGTGAAGATTTCTCAGGTCGCTAGTATCCTCTCTGGTCTCTGGTGATTTGTTTCTGTCAGATGCTCTATCATGCTTTCAGGATGTTCTCAATAACATATGCTTTTGCCCTCCCAACTTACCTCTTTCATCTCAGAGAAATTCTGGAACTAATAACAGTTGAAGACAGCAGTCATCTCATCAGAAATTGATAGTGTTGTTGAGGCAACAACATGTAAGTTTCTTTCAGCTGTTGGCAAGAGACAGTGCTTACCCACTTTTTTCCCCTCTTGAGGCTTCCACTACTGACTGACTGGTGAGGGGAAAAAAGATAACTCAATTCAGAAGAAGAAAGCATAACACTGAGAGAAAAAATACTATTTCTTGAGCAGTCCTGTGTTTTCTCTTGATGAGTGGGTATGTGGGTCGAAAAAGATGAAGGTGAATCTTAGTTCATTTGCTTCTCATATTTTTTTTCTCTTTATCCTCAGGCATTTTGGCCTGCATCCTGCAGTTAAAGTACTGCACAGTGTTCAAGACTATCCCATTTCACTATCGATGATCCAACTTCCTGTCTCTGCCACTCTGCCCTGCTGATGCCAGTACTTTTGTCATCTGCCCTATATAGCACTCTGTCCACCTCCATCATATTTTGTCCCTCATCACTAAAAATATCTTACCTCTGCTTCTGACAGCACAGCTAGTGGATGTTTTAAATGTCATCTTTACACCCAAAAAACTTTGTATGTCTTGAGCATAACTGACAGGAGCGGGCACACATACAAAATCTTCTGAGATATAAAAGTACATCAGTAATGAGAAGAGGCAATAGGAGTTCTAAAAGGATACATGGGAAAGCAGTACAATGAAGAGATGAACATGAGCAGAGAACAGGAAAAAAAGGGTATTTAGCAAAGTAAAGCAAGAATAATAGAAATGCAGAACTTAGGCAGAAGACATGAGATGGGAGAACAGGAGAAGTGATGGGATGGGGAAAAGGAAAGGAAAAGACTGGGAGAGTAGAAAGTTGTAGCTAATTTATTTATGTTTGTCTTTGTTTTCAGGCTGCCTTCTTTCTTTGAATAGAAGCAAGGTGGGAATGGCCTTTCAGTGTGTGCCTTTCAGACTGTTGGCTCTCCTACCAACTCTCTTTTTACCACATGTAAATAAGTATAACATAATCAAGATGTATGTAGGTTTGTGATGTAGTAATACTGGTATTGCTTTAGTATTCTAGGGAAAGAAAAGCATCCCTACCAGAACAAGATCTCAGAACAGGAGTATGTAAGAATTGCTTGTGTACTCAAAAGGTTCTGTTATTTGCTATGGAGAGAGAGGAGGAAAAAGAAAGCAATGAATTTACTAAAAAGCTTGGAACATTTTATTTTAAAGAATCAGGATTGGTTCAGTTTGATATCTGGGAGATATTCTGTCCATTTTTGTTAGCTTGTCACTCTTTATGAGCAGAATCCTAGATCGGGGCGGACAATACTTTTTGATGGGGGTGGGGGAAGATATTCCATGATTTTCTTAAGTGGTCAAGGGCCAAACTTTTCTATAGAGGGAGTGTGGTGTATGGAATGAATGTTGGGTGCAGAAGGGAGCTTGTTATAGGGGACTGTGATTCAGTAGAGTGTGTGGGGTCTGAGAGGGAGTTTGGTTGAAAGAGGAGTTTGTGATCTGGGTAGGGACTTAGGGTGCAAGGTCCGGAAGTGGGTATGGGTGCAGGAGAGGATTTGGACTTGGGGAACGGGGTGTGGGATCTGGGAGAGAGTTGTAACCTGAGGGAAAGGGTATATAGTAGGTTTGGGTGATGAGCTGGGGTAAGGAGGGGCTGGGGTGTCAGAGGAAACTCTGGCTAGGAGGTGATTACCTAGGCAGCTCCCAGCCAGTAGCCCTGCAGGACTGTGAGGCAGGCTTCCTGCCTACTGCAGTCCCAGACCGCTCAAAATAGCTGGTTGTTCCCTGTGGCTCTCTGGAGACTCTGATGCTGCCTCCGCCCCCTAGCAAATTTCTCAGCTCCCATTGGTTAGTCTCCGGCCAATAGGAACTGTGAGATTTTGCTGTGGGAACAGGGGAAGCATGCAAAGCCTTCCTCTTCCCCCTGTGCCTGGAGCAGAGAGCCACAGGAGCAGCCAGATGCTCAAAGCCAGGTGGAACTGCTCTGAAGTGGCATGGGACTGCTCTGTGCCTGAAGGTCTTGGCAGGATGGCCTGCATCTGGCCTGGCCCTATCCTAGATCATTGAAATCAATGGATGTTTGACCGCTGACTTTGGTAGAAGTTGGATCAGCCTTAGAATTGCCATGTTTTTTCTGTCACCTTCCTCTGCTCATGCCAGATCTAGGATACAATTAGAGAGCTATCATTATAAGTGCTTTTAGTCATCACACATTAGCCAAATGCCAGACGGAGAACAATGGTCTGTGATTGAGTCTTGGTATCCTCTAAATCATGTACAAAATGGTATTACCAACCTTTTTCTACCTGCTCTTTGATAGGTTAATTTGAGTTAATTTCAGAGGTATTTGTGAGGATTCAAACTTCTGTGTTTTTTTTAAATAAAAATATTTCTTATTTAATAACTAAGAGAATGGAATAGGTTTTTTTTAATGTCTTAGATTATTCCTGGACTGAGGTACAACTTAAATGCATGTTTTTACAAGACTGTTTTATTGAAAGATGGGAATATATGGGAGATGGAGGAAGGAACATTCTGAATATATATCAGAGAGGTAGCCATGTTAGTCTGAATCTGCAAAAACAGCGAGGAGTCCAGTGGCACCTTATAGACTAACAGAAGTGTTGGAGCATAAGCTTTCGTGGGCAAAGACCCACTTCATCATATGCATGTAGTGGAAATTTCCAGAGGCAGGTATAAATATGCAGGTCAGAATCTCAGAATCCTGTTTCTGGCCTGCATATTTATACTTGCCTCTGGAAATTTCCACTACATACATCTGACAAAGTGGGTCTTTGCCCACGAAAGCTTATGCTCGAACACTTCTGTTAGTCTGTAAGATGCCACAGGACTCCTCTCCGCTTCTGAATATATGTGTCTTCTAAAATGGGAAGGGAGGCAGAGCTATTTGGATACAACAAAATACAAAAAATTTTTATTTCAGGAAATTTGTAGATGAAGTTAACTGAGATCCTGAAAACACTGGGTAGAATTCACTTACCAGATTCTGCCAGCGATTTTTGATTGTGTGTGTGTGTATCTCCTCCTTGCTCTTTCAGAAACCACTTGAAGAGCAAAGACAAAGTAATGCAATTTACCTGCAATAAGTTGTCAGCGCTTTAAAGATATGTGACATTCTCTAATTGATATTCATTCAGGTAGTTCTTTTGGCAATAATTCTTGCACTCTGAAGGGCTGTGAAAGGTACTTCACATTATTTCTATCTTTACCTGGAATATCTTGTTTACTTTCATACTATATAACTTTCTTAGAAAAAATCCTTGTTTGGAATTATACTATTTCTGCTTGTCACCAAAATGGGATATAACAATTGAAAAATTCTGTAAATATTCTTGAAACAGGGAAGAGTAGAAGTCAGGTATATAACAGTGTGGCTTTGTTTCTTGCCACAATCCCATCTGTCCGTACGTCATAGAGGTATTTGCAATGTTAGGGCTTTTTGGAGGTATGGCTTCTGCAACATTATGCAGGCAGAAGGGGTCATATAATGAGCTTGAAATTGACATATAATAAGCTATTTTGGATCAAGTTTCAGAAAAGCATTCCTTGTGAATACAAAATACCCTGGCATTATCAGCAAACATTTGTCCATTTCATATCGCGGAGGAATGTGCAAGTTCAAAGAGGAAGAAAAGCACAATAAGAAGACTGGGCATGAACAACCAAATTTCACTGATGCATGAACACTAACACACAGACACACAAATATATTTATGCAAAAAGAAAATAGCTCTTTGATAGATCTTACTTACTTACTTACTGCCCGTTATGCCAATGGCACATAGGGCAGCAACAAAGTCCTTCCACTTCTGTCGGTCGCAGGCCAAAGCGCCTGTTGTTCCCCAAGTGTGATGATGGTCTTTTAATTCTTGTTCTACCGTTCGGCGCCAGGTTGTTTTTGGTCTTCCTCTCTTCCTCTTCCCATCTGGTTTCCAGTGGAGTGCAATTTTCGTAATAAATCCATCTTCTCTTCGTAACACATGACCTATCCATCGCCGGCGTCTTTTCTTGATAGATCTGATCCATACTTAATTGGCTAGTTGTCCAAAGTGACACTGACTGTATCAGCATTACAATGATGTTTTTTTAAAGGATGGATTATTCCTAAACAATTTCTCCATTATATTAGGCATGGACATCTTTTTTCTTCAACCTCAGGCATACAGATCCAATTCTTTTTTTATTCAACACATATTCCTGGCTAATATAAAGAGAAATGCCTTTCTGCTCTCCTGAAGAACAACAGGCAGGGAGGGGTATTGACTTAGGTTTGAAGAGTTTCACACATATTTCTGATTTTGTAGGATTGCCTTTGGAAGCTCCTATACTGTAGATCAGCTCATGATGTTGAGTGACTTTCTGCCATGACCGTTCCATTTCTTGGGGATTTAAATGGAAATCTTAAGAATCTCCCTTTTTCTTAAGTGCACAGTAGCATGACTAGAAGAGGATAGGCTAAGGAACCAGTTTTAACGAAGGTATAATTCTGGAGACTGGAGCTCTCAGGAGATGTCATTGCATATAGATCCTGTCACCTCCATACTGCCTGTTAAAACTCAGTTCTACTTGATACTGACCAAAGTTATTACCATCTGTAAAAAAGGTTGTTTTCCTTAGTTCAGTAAATCTCAGTAGCACAAAATCATCACCACAACTGGCACTTTTTCTAGTCACAATGGGGAGGATTTAGCATTGCAAAGATATGGAGAGTGAACTTCCCTTAAAAAAAAGAAAAAAAAAAACCAACCCAACCATACTCAGAGGAAGATAGTGGAATATTGGGAATTACAGACCAGATAAATTGACATTATAATTAAAAATAGAACTATAAAACACACAGATGATCATGATGTAATAGACAAAGGGGCTCACATTGCCCAGAGGGAACAACCAGCCATTTTGAACAGCAGGCGAGTCCCTCTGGCACTGTCCCCCCTGATGGTGGGAGGAGACTTTGCACGTTCCTCCTGCCTCCAGTCCCTGATTGGGTTCAAGGATCATGCAAAGTCTCCCCCCTCCTCTGCCGCATGGCACCTAGAGGAAACCGTCATCTATTTTCAACAGCTGGTGGTTCTTTCTAGTGCTGAATGCCCCTGGCAGCGGGAAGAGACTTCGCTCACTCCCCTGCCCCCAGTTCCCAATTGGCCTGGGGGCAGGGAAGCTCACAAAGTGTCCTGCCCCCACCCTGCTGGGGCACATGACACCTAAAGGAACCCACCAGCCATTTTGAACAGCTGGTGGTTCCCTCTGGTGCTGTGTGCCCCCTAGCAGCAAGTGGAGACTTTTTGTGCTCCTCTGCCCCACAGGTCTTGATTGGCCTGAGGTGGGGGTGCAGCAGGGCAGGCCTTTGGCTGGATCAAACAGCGTGGTGGGCTGTATGCGGCCCACGGGTTGTATCTTGCCCACCCCTGAGATACAGTCAGATTGCAGGGGACGGGACAGCTTGCGCTATCATAGGCTAGATGGACTGCAGCCAAATCACCCAAGTCAAGCGTTTATTCTGATTGGCTGGAACCAAGGGTAGAAGGACTCCAGGAGCCAATCAAAAAGCAAGAAACTACAAGGCTCTGTGAACATCCTGAATGCCAAAAATAAAAATCTATAACAAGCAAACAGGAGCCAACTCAGCTTGAAACAAGCTGAATTTCCATGTGAACTGGCATCACTGCAAGGATGTTGGTAAAGAAATCAAATAGTTTTCGATGGAGAAGTAAAGTTGTACTGGGGATCAGAAACTGGGTAAGAGAGAGAAAATAGTTAATCTTTTGCTATATTATAAATTATGAGAGGTCCTCAGACAGGTAATAGGTTCACATTTTTAAGAAATCCATGAGGAAAAATTTTGCTAATTTTCTTTTCTTTTTCAAATAAACTGTGAGCAGCAGAATGAGATCAGTATATACTTTTGATCTTTATACTAAAGAAATACACCTGTTTTACACTGTGGAAACAGCTTTAGAAGGTTACACACCTGTGCAGATACCAGCATGCAATTGTGTATTTGCGGGGTTCTTTTGGATGACTATCTTATGAAGGAGATTTTCATCTGATTGCATAGAGATATTTTCTGGAAAATGAAAATATGTGTGAAATAGTGATGAGTAAATCAATTTTTTATTAAAATGTTGAGTCTATTTTTGAAAAATTTCTTTCTCATGAATATGAAAATTTAAAAAAGAGCATTGATATTGGGGATATAGTGCTATGTAATGGATTTTATTTTTGTGTATTAGTTTAAAAGAAGAGATTTCACTAAACAGTGTGTATTCTTTAGGGCCAATCCTTAATAACTGACATACCCATTTGGTGTCAGTGGGAGAAGGATCTTCCTTTTTATGGTAGTTTGTGGATTCAAAACATAATTAATATTAACAGCCCAAATAGGTAGCCAACAAAAGAGGTAGAATAATGTGAAAGAAACAAAAATTATCTGAAGGTCACCTTACATGCAAATGGTTTGCATCTAAACGTAATTAAGATAAGCATATACACAGGGTAATCTTAGTGTTCCAAGTTAATAGGGCTTCTAATCTTACTGCATTTTTATCCTCAATTTAAAAAAGTCACCTGGGCTTATTTAAAAAAAAAAAGATCGGATATGAAACTGCAAAGTAACTAGCTCATCTAATTGTCCTTCACTTGTTTGTGAAATAAAAAAATACATTTCTATCCTGCAAAGTATTATGTGCTCTTAATTTCTATTGAAGGGAGCTCAGCAACCTGTAGAAGGTACTTATCATCTCTCAGGATTGAGCCATTTGATGCGATTCATTTTCTCTCTCTTAAACTGCATCTTAGACTGTATTTAATTAATGCTTGTAAAGAAGGGATAGTGTATGGAAAATGTCCCAAAATTTGTTTCTGTAACCAAAGAAAAGTAACGTTGTTATTTAGGTGCATACTATATTTTGTACAACTATAAATTAAAGGCCATGCTCAGCAGAATTTATAAGTTTCCTGCTGTTTTGCCCCTTAAATGAAGGCCTGATCCTGCAAGGTGCTGGGTATTCACTACTGTATTCTGCTTGTCTTTACATATGAGATACTCAGTCCTTTCTGGATCGTTGCCCTAAGTACCTATATTTTGAACACTGCAATGATGGGAAATTTCAAAATGAAGTTCACCAAAAGAAAGTGTATTGTTTCTGCTGGGGGGAGGGGCGGAGGGCAGGCAGGGAGAGAAATAGTTATAATATGTAGTCCATAAAAAAAAAAGTTGCATTTTTTTTGGGTGGAATTTCTAAATGAAACTGAATCAAATTTAATGGCTTATAACATTGCATGAATTTGTCAAAACTGATCAGCTGGATTGTTACACAATGAATACTGAAAATGTTCTGTTTTTAAGGCTTATAACAGCCTACGGGCAATCAGAATTCAAAATGTTATTTGATGATATCAGAATGCTAATGAAATTATTATTAATAGCACATATATTAATCTTAATGATATATGTAAATGTGAGCAAATGTAAAGCTGTGTTGACAACAAAAAGATTATTTTCCTGGTGAAAGGAAAGCTTAGGTTAAACTCCGGTAATCAAGTATAAAACACTTTGTTATAAATACCTCAAAATAAAAATTTGCTGACAGAGATTTTAAATATTAAGTATGAATATGATAACTCAACATGTGTTTTGTTTGTTTTTTGTTAGAGTAAGATTTTTTAAAATACAAATATTTTTTTTAAATTTTAAAATAGCACGAAAGAGTCAGCAACTGACTTTTCATATGCATGTCGGAATAAAAAGAAGTAAATAAGCCTTAGTTATCCTGGTTTTATTGCATTCCTGTTTAATAAGTATGCATTTTTTGGGTTTTTTAATTCGTTTTGATTATGGATTCATTTGGATAATAATTGAATTTAACTAGTTTGTGTTTTTTTTTATGTTTACTACTCTTTGGCTGATTAAATAAATCAACAACCCCCACTCCCATAAAAACAAAGTTGTAAATATGTTTTGTCTTAAATATATTTGTTAATGAGGTTTAAAATGTTGCTTTTATGTTGTTTTTGGTGGCGTTTCTTTGTTCCTTTGTTTGTTTTGTAACAGAAGGATATTTTTAGTAAGGCAGTGGATTTGTATCTAGAAAGTGTAAAAAAAATTGTTATTCTGTAGTTGCAGTCATAAACTGTACATTAGATTTTTATAGTAATCTACCATTAAAAATGTTTCATTTTGCCAGTGTGATACGATCTTTACATTGCAGTGAGAGAGAAAGAAAAAGAGCTTTATTATATATGAGAATTTCATGTCATGTTACCTGTTGAGGGCCCTGTAGAGTCAAAAGTATAGTACAGTGACTTCTTGACAGTGTGACAGACAGTAGCAGCCTTAGTGTCACTGTGTATTATCACCTCCTGCTAGCTGGAAGCACTCCCTGAAGCCGGTCTAGGTTGCATAGTCCTAGATGAGGTCTTCATGGGTGCTGACCATAAAAAGTTCATCAAAGTAATGAGGCGAGGCGAGAGCTTGGCGCTCATGGGCAGAGCACAGCACCAAGGAGTGTGAACTGGCTCCAGCTGTGACAATAAAACAGCAGGTGGCTGCTGTCATTAGGGGTGGCAGATGAGGCAGGGGACTAACATTCAGCCCACAAAACTCTCATTTGTTAGCCATCGCCACTGTACCATGCAAAATAGCTTCCATCTCAGTCAATTTTACTTTGCAAAATATTATACACTCGCCATAAGAAAATTAGAGCCTTGGGTTTACAGGTTCCTTTGATCTTATTATCACAGAACTGTGCACTGTCAGGTTAACTGGCGAACTGGGCTCCCCCCTCCATGAAGAGCAATTTGAAGGTTTTTACAATAATTTTATAATGTGGCATTTTCACCCACGTATTTGTTTCCTGCTTAATGTTTTGGACTCTTTTCTTTGTAACTTTATAAAAATCAGCTACCCTCTCCCATGCATTCTGTGTCTGCTATGGGCTGCTTATGGCATCAACTTCTAGACCATGCTATAAGAATCACATAGTTACCAAACTACTTTCCACCTGTGAGTCCTTAATAGGAACAGTATATAAAAATCTATCACGTCAGTCATGGTTCTTGGTATCTTTTCTAATCTCAGGAATAAAGCTAATTGTGAACATTCTGATTTTTATTTTATTTTATTTTATTTTATTTTATTTTCTCTACATTGAAAAAGGAATTTATTGTGGATTAATGTTATTATTCTTGCAGAGGGTGACTTAGTATTTAAAATCTGAGGCCTATCTGGATTTGCAGCTTTTTGGAACTGGGAGTTCAGATTCTCTCAGTGACAACTTGGTCATTCATTTTCCATTGATTTCAGTGGAAACATGATATTCCATACAGTTTATTATGTATGAATCTTTCAAATGCAACCATAAAAAGGACGCCTTTTTTTGCTCACCACAGGAAGGGCCACAATATCCAAAAAGAGTTTCACCTGCATTTACAAAATTGAAAGAACAATTACATTCTTACATTTTCATGCTCCGCCTTGATTATGAATGCTTATCAGGTATTGTGAATGCAAATGAAAAGTTAGACACATAAATGAATGACTTATATGTGCAAATAACTCAATAAGTGAATTTTTTCTGTGTGTTCAAATAGAAATATGCAGTTAATCTGCCTTTAAAAAAAATTCCTAACATCCCATGGAACTTTTCATTACAGTTTGGGTTTACTTCTCAAAGTCTTAGACCAAAATTTCCCATTTTGCCCATTATAGTGGTCAGTGACAGTGTGTTGGTGCTTTACACCTGTGAAATAATTGCATGGCAGTGTTGCTTCATTTGAATCACTTGTAAAACACTTTCATATACTTTAAAATGCAATGCACTGAACAAAATGTATATAGTTATAATTGTTTGACCAAAATATTAGAATTCTCTAGAAATGTCAGCATTGCTATCCAGGAGGAGAAAAATATTTTTTAAGAAGAACAACTTCTATACAACTTAGCTCACAGAAAGCCAAGGGACAGGAAATTGCACTGAAGTGGAAAAGAGGAATTATTAGAAACAGAAGAAGGGGCTGGAACAGTGACTGTACCTGTTGTCAGCAGCTAAAATATAACAATGAGGAAACATAGGCTGTTATTCTCCCGTGCCTCCCCCTACTCCCATTTGAACATGTGAAAAATTAATTTGCTCTGTTTTAACTTGATGAAAACCAAACCATACTCTTAAGTATGATTGACTTAAAATGGGCACACTTACCAGCCATGTGTCTGAATGGGAATGGAAATGACACAACTGATTCAGAAAGAGCAGTCTACTGGTCAAGCTGACCAGCGTGTTAGCCAGGGGTGGGCAGGATAGGGTCCGGATTCGGCCCACCGAGCCATTTGATCTGGCCTATGGCTGCTCCCCCATCCCCAGGCCAATTGAGACCTGGGATTGGGGGAGTGTGTGAGGTCTCTTCCCCTCTCCAGGGTCGCACAGTGCCTAGATGGACCTGCCAGCTGTTCAAAACGGCTGGCGGTTCCCTCTAGGCACTGCATATCCCTGGCAGGGAGTTGGGGGGTGAGAGGGAACAGCCCCTTTCTGCCTGATGGTTGTAGTGCTTTCTTCAGTAATGGATTTTCACTTCTCCTAGTCCTTGTGGTGTTCTAGAATTCCATGGTGAAGACATTAGAAAATTCTAGCCTGTATCACAATCGTATTTTCAAGCATTGTCATTTTTTGCATGTTAATAATCTGTTCTTGATGCAAGGCACTCTGAACACTAAGCCTAAGGTTATATTTCAAATTTATGAAATCAAGGTTCTGTGTTGTGGTAGAGTGGGAAGGTAATAGCACTGATACAAAGCATTGTTTTTTTAAATTTTTTTAGTTCTTTGTGCAGCTGTTAGATTACCAAACACCTGTTGAGGTGACTGTACACAGATGTTTGACTGCCAGTGAAAAATAATAGAACATGTGATTATTTTAGCTTAAAAATGGTTTGGTAAGGTGTGTTTTGAAATATAATTACATAGTTGTGCTGCCTACCGTTATCACTTCACATTCAGTAACTGCTTAAAATATTGAAACAAACATAGCTTGTAATGGTGCTAATTTTGTCATATGTTTTCAAAGTGGATTCTTGACAAAGTAAACACCTTTTGACTTCAAAATTTTGGCCACTATTTATCTCTTTTTAATTTGCTCACTATGCAAGCAAGGTAAGAGTGGAGATGTTTTATCTTTTATCTAAAATAAGCAGTTGACTGTAAACTGGCTTCTACTTTTATTAAACTTTCCAGGATAGCCAAACTTTTTATATGGATTATATTCATAATAGAATCATGGGTGTTTACTTTGGTCTTTAAATGTTCAGCATATCAAATCACCTTCTACAGAGATTTTCAACTTTAAGAAAAAAAGATAAAATCATGTATTATGCTTTTTTTCATATTGCAAGAAATGCCCACTGAGTTCAACATTTTCTTCAAGTGGATTATTGTTTTTAGTAATGATGCATGAACACCTTTAGTTTCATTGCCAAACATAGGTGTTTGGGGAAAATTAAAAGGCACATGTTCCCTAAAATTGATTGCATTGTGTTTGTTTTTTTGTCTGACCTGTTTCACAGGTCATTAATTTTTAGTTAGCCTGTTCATTAGATAGTATTTTCCTGTGAATAATATTAGAGTCCTCCTATTTCCACTGAAATTCTATGGAAAAAAAATAAACCTTGAAATGCTGTATCATTCATTTTAGATGTCATAGCTACAGCAAAGAAATATCTGCTTTTTTATTTTAAAGGAGATTCTGTTGTAAATCTCATTAAGCTGACTAATTTTTGCCTTGGTTTGTCTTAGTTTTGCCTTAGTTTGCTTTGTACGCTTTTGTATCTTGAAATTGCAGTAACTAGCAGAACCAACAGCCATTGGATATCCTGAGACAAAGTGTGTGTGTGTGTGTGTGTGTGTGTGTGTGTGTGTGTGTGTGTGTGTGTGTGTGTGTGTTTGGCAGGGGGGCAACCTGAACCACAGTAAGGAACAGTCCAACTACAGGATGAGCAAGTGCAGAATGATGGTAGAATGTGCTTTTGGGCACTTAAAGGGAAAGTTTAGCACTCTACTGATTTGGTTATACCTTGATGAACAGAACATTCCTTTTGCGGTGACAGCCTGCTTTGTGCTCCATAATACTTATGAGCACAAGGTAGGTGGAGGGGACTGAGTCAGAGCGCCTAGCCAGAGAATTTGAGCAGTCAGACATCAAGACAATAAGGAGAGCACAGCACAGGGCAGTGCAAATTAGACTTTGAAAGAAAGTATTATGAATGGCCAGTTTTGAGAGTCATGCACGTTGCTGTCAATGAGGTGTCCCTGCATTGTGTGCTTGCCTGTAAACTCCCTCCCCTTTTACCTCTTCAATGGAAGCAATAAAGAGACTGTTGTTCAGAAATAGTGCATTTTTATTTACAGAACACAGCAAGGATAGAGAAGGAGCCATAGTGAGACCCTTGGTGGGGAGAAGAAATCAGAAATGTGAGCAGGACAGCCTTTTGCTTCACAATACTTCCCTGGAGGTTGAGTAAGAGGCTGCCATTGAGTTCCCACTTGTGTCTTGGAGCTCCTGGGGGAGGAGGTTATAGAACTGGGTGAGGAGGGAAAGTTGGTCCAAAAGGGGTGAGTGGAGAATCTGTCCAGGTACGTGTCTTGGAAAACTGCCATGTAGTCCATCACAGCCTTGAAAGACAAGAAGTCAGTCTCCTGGTTCTTCACTCGCAGTTCCCTGTAACCTCTCCTTTCTCGAGGCTTCCCTCACATCTCCTCCAGAAGCATATTCCTCCACTCGGTTACGCGCTCCCTGTCCAAGTAGGCAAATTGCATTTGCTCCTTGAACATGTCTTCCCTTGTGCATTTTTACCTTCAGATTTGTATGAGGCAGACAGCTGGTGGAGCTGGGGGACAAAGCAACAGGATCAGAGAAAGGAGAAGTTACATGGGCACACATTACAGGAGATACATTGTGGAGCCTAAAATCTAATGTGTTAACATACAGTCGCAGTCTTTCTAAAAACACTGGAATGTGTTCTTTGCAAGGCCACAGTTATGCTTTAAAGAGGCCACTGTACAGTAGATACACAGTAGAGTTCTCAGGGGAGCATCTGGACTCAGTTTGATAGTAGGCATGGTAAGAGACCAAGCAGGGCATAATCCTGTAGGACAGTGGTCCCCAATGTTTTGGGGCTGCCGGTCGCCTGGGGGCGGGGCTGCTCACGCGCTGTATGTACGGGGACGGGGCTGCTCATGGGCCACGTGCCTGAGGGCTGGGCCAAGCATGCATCGCACGCCCGGGGCCCAGCACCGGCATGTGCCGCGACCCTGGGCAGAAGCCGCCCAGGCGCCGCATGCATGGGGCTGGCACTAGCATGCGCCGCGACCCTAGGGCAGGGGCCGCCCATGCGCCCGGGGCTGGCACCTGCTGCACGCCCGGGGGCAAGGCCAGCCCAAATTGCTCCACAGGCGCATATAAATGGCCCGGCGGGCGCCATGGCGCCCGTGGGCACTGCATTGGGGACCACTGCTGTAGGAGGTAAGGCAGGCGGTATCCAGTCATGCTGGTGTGGCTGGGCATCTGCTCATGGGTTACCCCTCTGTTTCTAGCATACCCCACTTACCAGGAGAGTGCTATTTTTCTCCTTCCCCCAGGAGCCTGTGGGTGGGAGTATGTGGGGGGAGGGGCAGGCTCTGAAGCCATGCTTCACTGGGGATGGGCAAATGGAGGTTAGTAGCAGAGGTAGCAGCTAATAGCTTCCTCTCCTTCATCCACGTTGCCATGTGAGATCACACAGAGATAGGGATCTGATGCTGACTAAATATGGCCAGCAACCTGGTTCTTATGCTGCAGTGCTTTGTGCTGCAATGACACCAGACCATTTTCTTGTGGCTTGGCATGGAAAGCTGTCCCACTGTGCAGGAAAGAATAAGGCTGGCTTTCCCAGAAACATTTGAGAAGTATTAAAGGGGCTCCTGTATGACAACTTCATGGAGATGTGCAGGGAGGATTCCTGATCCTTCTCCAGACATGTTAATTTGCTCCAGGCCCCTGCACTGTGTAGGCACAGAATATACCACACATCACACCCAATTGCTTTAACCCGCCTTTAGCAGGATAAAAAATTTGAACTCACTAGCAGTGCTCTCCCCAGGATCAATGCCCGATGTGAGATGTCCTGGGAGAAGGGGATTGCCTCCAAGGTAATAAAATGTTCTGTGCTATCAGTCACATAGGTTGCTCCTCTCTCCTGCTGACCATTTTCCTCCTCCTCTTTGTCCTCCATGTTGCTACCTGGACTGCCTTCCTCCTGGGATTGAATGCAGCTGCTCGTAGAAGCAGCATGTTTGCAGTGAATCTCCAGAACATCTGTTTGACCCCTTTATCTTTTGGTATGACTGCCTCAGCTCCTTTATTTTCACATGGCACTGCTGGGCATCCCAGGCATGACCTTTCTTCACCATCGACTTTGTGATCGTCACATAGATATCTGCAATTTGTTTGCTGGTTCTGAGCTCTGCGAGAACAGATTCCTTTCCCCACATACTGATGAGGTCCAAGGTTTCCTGCAGACTCCATGCTGGTACTTGTCTGCGCCCACGGGAACTGGAACTCCTAGAACGTGAAGTCATGGAACTCATGGTGAGGTGTGCTGCTCAAGTGTGCTGCCTGCTCTGAGCGTGTTAATCACAGGAAATGAAATGCAAATTTTCCTGGGGCTTTTCCTGTTCACCTGGAGAGCAGTAGAGTTACAAGTCCTGGCCAGAGTGGTCACAGCAGGGCACTGTGGAATGCCTGCCATCAGCCAATAACATCGTTGTTCACAGTGCGATGTCTTCATTACTGTAAAGTCAACCATGCGAGGTCAAACTTAGCATAACCACTCATGTCAACTTTAGAAGCCCTGAAAGTTGACAGAATGGGCTTGGGTAGTATGGACTCGTTGTTTAGAAAATTGACCATATGTAGGTAAGTTCAAACTAAACTCGTAGTGCAAACCAGGCTTTAGACTCTTATGCCAGAAGAGATGGAAGACAATCTTGCCTATAACTATCAATTTATGGCCATGCAACTAATAATTGTTTTCCCTCCTGAGCAATACAGACTGGTGATAAGAAGACAGCAATGGAAACATACTGAGAGACAATTCTCTCTCTTTTGGATGAGAGATAGAGGAATATGCAGGAACAACAGAGCTGATTGATAGTGTACAACTTATCCATAATGATCTGTCTAATATAGACAGTAAATTATTCTGGAGATTGATATAGGTCATTGAACAGTACATTGACAATCCAGTTGTCTATAATTATACAAAAGGGGTCAGGATCAGTGACAGATATGCCATATAGGTATACCCAAGACTTGAGATGTACAGAAAATTATTCCTTCAGTGTTGCCATATTCCACGAATTTTCCTTTTCTCCCTGTTCTTCCTTTTCTTCCTGTTCTCTGTATGCATCCAGCTGCATTCATGGCATCTTTACAAAGAAAAAATGGAGGGGAGATTTCTAGACAATAAGGTTATAGCTTGCTCATCTGATTATTATGTATCTATTTAAATCTTTTTCCTAAATTCTGCTTTTTTGGACTTAATTCAATAATGATAAGTCTCCCTTGAAGGGATCACTGTATTGTAGAGTTGTATGGGCTTGTATTCATATTCATAAGATTTGGATTAATTTTTTTTGATCTGTGTCCCAGAGTCAGTCCCGAGTGCAGAAGTGCTGCTAGGAGTCAAGGAGAAACTGGGAGAGAGAAGTGTGAGTTAATTAGTAGTATCCTCTCTGGCTAAATAGGGTGCAGCATTGACCATTTCCAGATGTAGTCTCACTGAGTTACCATACTGTTTTTTTTTTTTTTTAAGGAGCATTGAGGTTAGATTGTGGGGATTTGATCCCTCCCCTCACCCCAAGGCTTGAGAAACTGAGTTCCAGGCCCAATTGAATGTCAAAGCAAAGTCTATACAGCTACTTATCATGTACTATTAATGAGCTCTGCTGGCCTAAGTCTGTGGACCTGGGCTGAGAGGCTTGGTCCCAGATGCAGAGTAGAGGTAGCTATTGGGGCCAGACAGTTCTGTTACAAAGACTCAGTTACTAGGCGAGTCAGCAGAAAAACACTGCTTTTCCACGTATGGATCTAGAAGCTGTAACAGATATTTCACTTTTAAGCTGAGTCCCTTTTGTACAGTCCTGTTGGAGAGTTATTGGTAATCTACTCTGGACCCTTCAAAGTCAGCAAACAACCATGAAATTCCCAGGATTTTAGACTTGTGCTGCAAGGGAGAAGATAAGCTTATTTGTATAGCATCTTTGCTTCCTAAGCAGTTTTACAAATTTCTGTAGTGTGTTATCTTAAATTGAATAGGGTATCCTGGCATAGAGGCAAGATTTGTGACCTTTGGCAGCAATGTTCTGCATAGGTTAGTGAATTAAGCACTCTGAATCAAAGATTCACCAAAATTAGATCTGTAAAATTTTAACACGTGGCCATTTGTATGTGTATTTGGTCTCCCCCCCCACCCTTTTTTTTCCCCTTCAAAAGAATTTTTGTCCTTTTTTGCGGGGGTGGGGGTGGGAGAGCGTGTTAGGTATTTTTGTTCAACAATCTGTTAACTCTAAGGGAGAGGTGGAGCACAGGGGGAGCCTCACAAGTCTGGCAACCAGGATTTTAAAAGGTGGTAATCCTGGTGCCTAACTGTTGTAAAAAATTCCATCATTTTCTGGTCTTATCAAAACAAAAGCAATATTTCACTGATCATAAAAAGATGCATAAAGTGGCAATACATTTCCTAACTTTTTTACAACAAACATAATTCTTGGAAATCAACTTACGTCATTGATAGAACTTTTAAAAATTTAACTTACATCTTAAGTAGAATAATAGATCACGACTCCTTTCCTGACACTTTAATACTTTCTATTTATGCTTTAATTGTAACTATCTAAGCTTTCATGTATAAATGATCTATGTCAATCTTTAATTCACTTTACTCCCTCCGTGTCACACAAGTCTTTTATTAAAGATAGTTTTTAAAAATATATAATATTTGCTGTAACTTTCAATGGCAATTATTCATGCATAGTCTATAGTGCTAACACTCCAATGGTGCATTGCCCTGTGAGATCGTGTGTGAGAAGCCTGCCACACCAGCATGCAATGCTATCTTAAATTCATTTGTCTGGATGAACTTTTGTCCATTGTAGGGACAGCATTAATCTTTTTTTATCCCTTTGGGATGGGGTGGGTTGGATGGAATATTTTGCCACTATCTCCACGTGACTAGGCAAATGCCACACAAAGTGTTTTTGTGAGCACTCTGATTAGTCCCTTACTCTTACTTTCTTGCTTAGTCCATCAAACCATGCTGCCTCTTGAACTGTTGACCTTCCTTTTCTAGAGTCTAGTGATCACTGCAACTGCTCTTTAAAGGAGTTGGTTCTGCTCAAAGAGCTGACTAGTAGGCCCAGATGTCATTAGCACTATTGCCAAATCAAGCATTCAGAAATCATGGTTCAGGCTCCCCACCCCAAATCGTGAGATTTTTAAAAAGCAATACATTTACTTGTTTATTAGACTTCGGATTTTTGAGACTGTTTCACATTTTCAAGTATTTCTCCTCAACCATCAGAGCTAGAAATTATTATTTTTTTAAATTGTAAGCTAAGATTTTTCAAGTCATCACCTACTTCCAGAAGTTGAGGACTTTGAAAAAACTACCAAGTATCAAACTCTTAATAACATTGCAGGAGTTGGCAATGTTGCTTGAGGAGCCTGGGTCACTTTACCTCCCATAACAGAAAACTTGGTCCAGATATTTCCCCAGATTTGTAGTTGTTGTATTTCTGAACCCCAGCGTCATCTTTTTGACATAGAGGCTGACTTGTAGAAAAATATTTTGCCTGAAATAAGTGTTTTCGGTGTTTATTGTGTAATTATGTATTTAATTTGTTTTTATGTGTTCATGTATTTAATTTATTTAAAAAATGGCAACATTATCATCAAAGATCTGATCCCAAAAAACATCTTAACGCTACCTGAGGTAGTAGTGTGAAGAATAGCCCCCCTTCAGCATTCAACTCATCTCAGGAAGCACTAAGCTTTTCAGTATCAGGTCCTTTAGCGTGATAGTTGAACGAGAACATGATGGTGTTTTCCGAAACATTTACAGTGGCGTTTTTCATCTTTGTTTTACCATTTTGTTTTGTGCTATAGAAAAGCAGCAAAATGGTTACTCAGTCCTGTAGCACTGCATATATTCAGTTGTTCACATGAGAACCCCTGTTATACAGCATTAGAAATAAGACCTTTTTCCTCGCCTGTTTATTTTTCACATGAAGCTTTTTCTCTATTTCCGTTGCAGAAATGGGCACAGTAGTATATTTTAGTTTTTCATTTGCAGTCTTCACATGGGCAGATTCTGATGGAAAAGTTTCCTAGAACATACTTGCATATGTGACTGAAATTTTTACATTCAATATATTAAAAAGACACTTTGCCATTATAATATAACAAGCCTTCCTCCCCCAACTTTGACTATTGTGTATCTCTCACATATTATTATTTTAGTTTTTTATTTTTCTTCTAGACAATTAGGAGAGAGGATGGAGATTTTTGATTAATAATAATAATAATAATAGTTAATAATTTAAAATATGTTAGATATACTTAGAACAGTGTCAAAATAACTCTCCTTTCTTTCCCAAAACAACAACAGTAAATTTGGATTGCCTTATACTCTTAGAACACAATTTTATGTCAGTACAATTATTTTCCTTATGTATAGAAATTCTGATGACATTTGCATAGTAACAGTCATGATAGTGTGATAGATTTTTTAGGTTTCTAAAGATTGTGGTGTCCATACATATTAATCCCATATGAAAAAAGGAGAGTCTGGTATTTTTAATGTCTTCTTATAAAAATAATGAAGTCACTATCATTTTAAAAAGACAGAATTATGTTCTTACACCCCGAAGGCTTCACAAAAACGAGATTCTCTGTAATAATGTGAAAGTGCCCAAAGTAGATCAGACATGGAGAAGATACATTAACATATTTGTGAAGGAAAAGTACTCTTTCTTGGCTTTTGTGGCTCATATATGCCATAATGCTACAGTGTTTTACAGTCCTTGCATTGTCCATTAGTGCAAACATGTCCAGATGAATTCAGCATTTAATGTTAAAAATCTTATAACATGCCAGTTTGATTTGTAGCCCTTCATATCACAGAATGCTAATTAAAATCATATTTTTGCATATGTCATGCTTTTCATGTACATATGCAAATAGATTCTATTGCCTTTCAGCTATTAGTAATTAACTTTATGAAGGACAGCTGTAATACATAATTAGCAAAAATGTTTGCAAGCCCTTTTTCACACTGAAAGTTGCAGCAGTAAAATTTTTGCTTATCAAGAGAACCATTTTAGTCTGAAGCTTCATTCTGATATCTAAATTGTTTGAAGTAGTCACATGATATCCCTGAATTGATGTGATGATGTTATCCCTGGAAGAATGGTATTCAGTAGGCTCCTGTGTTTTTCATTTCATAGGTCACTAGACTTAAATTACTTTAAATGAACTACTTTGTGCTTGGTATAAGGCATTATGTCAGGTAGTACATTTGTTGTTGATGTCTTAGTGCCACCTGGATAAAATTCCTATGCACAATTTTATCACAAATATTATCCTTCCCATAGTTGCAAAAAAAATAAAAAAAATAAAAAAAAATTTGAATACTATAAATGCTGTTGTTTTTTCATGATTTATCTCCTTAAATAATTAATTTCTTGAAGGTTGACCAAACACAAGTAACGATTAAAGGGCCTGATCCTGTTGTCCTTATTCATGAAGCAGTCTCACTAAAATCGGACTGCTCATGTAAAGTGGTGTTGCAGGACTGGTATCTTTTAAGGCAAATTAAATAGAAGGCTAAAAAATGTTATAGAAGTGAAAAATAAATTTGTTTTTCAGTAAATCACATAAAATATTTTTAAACTGCAGTGGAAATGAGGTACAAAATTATTCTATCAGTTGATCAGTGATTTGTTTTTATGACTGTTTTATTGTATCTCTGTGTAAGAAAACTCCGAATTTGATGTAGAGCTGTTATTATAGACTTTCACATACTAAATATAGATTATGGTATCTTGATCTTAACAGTTATCCGATTAAGTTTCATTTTCAATAAAATATGCTTAAGTATGTGTTTAAAAATGTAAATTTTTTACAAAAGTTTTAGTAAAAGCCAATTCAAATTATGTTTTTTAGGGTGGCCTTTGTGATGAAGAAACACTTAAATACTCACTTACTGGGCAAGCATGGAGTTGGTACACCAAAAGAACGGTAAAGTACAATGTGTTGTTAGGTTACACAAATATGTTTGTTTAATGCAAAAAAAAAAAAGTTAAGTTATTAATACACTAGCCTGTTAAGTTAATATACTAGAAAGTATAAATCTACTTTATATAATTTGTAGACATGATTCTGCATTCCAAGTCCACCTAGAATTGCCATTGAGTTGTGTGCATAAGAAATATGGGCTTGGGGCTTGTTGGTGGTCCTTATTTGAAGAAGAAAATTAAATTTTAATGAAACAGGCTACCATGGCTACCTTTTGAACTTTCAGTGTGTGCTTAAATCCCACTGACTTCAGTGGGGATTAAGATATACTTAAATGATTTTATTTGGGCAAAAATTCAGAAGTCATGTAGTGCCTGCCCAAACACAAAACCAAAATACACACATTTTTGGTTTTAGATTTGGTGCTTATAAGTGCATAAGTATTTTACATTTATAAACAAAATATACCTCCCTCTTAGGTTTTGGTGATTTATTGGATTCACAACCACCAAGATTAGTGTGCGATCTAGAGCCACAAATCCTCTAACTTTCTCAAAAAAAATTTAGGGTACTGGCAGAGGAATTGTATAACTATTTATTCAAATAACTTTCTCCATTCAAATGTTGTGTACGTTTTTGAAAAAATTGTTGGTAAAATGTATTTTTTGACTTTTGAAATGAACCTAGAATGCTTTGTATTTTAAAAATATCTTATCACTGTGACAGTACTACTGCAGCATAGCTAATCCAGTTTCATAAGAGTTAATGATTTTTTTAGGCAAGATTGAAATTTAGCATTTTCTCAATAAACCCCTCCCCCCCAAAAAACACCAAACCCCCACACATTTATTGAAATCACCCAATTAAGTAACTTTCAGTATTCACCAGATGGGAATTCTAAACATACAGTTTTTTCTCAATCTAAAAGTGCAGTGAACGCAGACTCCCAGAATTATAAGTAAGGTATTTTATCATGGCAAGAAATGGTAAAGTTGTAGCTTTGCCAAAGTAAAAGAAGTATATATAATGTAAGGGCTTTTTTATGAAAAGAAAACAATCATGGCAAACACTATTTTAATTATTATTAACTTTTTATGATGAATTTTGAGAAATGTCAGATACTTAGTTTAAAAAAAATGCAGGGTTGTAATACCATTTAATTATTATTTTAACACTATTAATAAAAAACATACTCCATTATACTTACATATATAGACCTAAATTTTGAAAAAAATCATGGAAACATGGCTTTATGATGAGGTGCTATGACCAGGAATCATGCAATTTTGTTACAGTATTCATAGCTGTAACATACTAGCTGTGAAGTTCTAATTAATGTCTTAACAGCAACTATTCTGATTTACTTCTACTGAGGATAGTTGACTGTACAGGGTACCCCTGCTATAAGTCTCCCTAGTATACATCCTTCCGCACTAATGTTATTGATGCTTGTAGGAACTGATGCATTATAAGACCTCCCATTCCCCACTCTTAAGTCACGCCAAAAAAAAAAAAAAAAAAAAAAAGGAAATAGATGTCAGCTGCGTGAAAAAAATTTCCCACATTAAGTTGTTTCACTATAAGTCCAAGTGTTTTGGAACGTATCTTGGACTTATAGCGAGGACAGCCTATATCTGTATTTTAAACTTAAAATTTTATTTTTCTTATTAAAATATTTAAATTATTTTTGCAAATGTTGCAGGATTGTGAACCATGGTGTTTCTTCAAGTATTATCTATGCACCATGTTCATGACCAAAAAAGAGTTCTAAACTAAGAAGTATTCAAAATTTCAGACCCAGCTACAGGATTTCCTCTTCAAAAGAAAAAGAGTAAATGGTGGTGTTCAGTATGGTAGTAAAAATTCCATGTTACAGTGCAAAATTCACTTGGGTTTTATTTAGCTCCCATTAAAGATACTCAAAATAGAAGTAAATCAGGCCCTTTTCCCCATAAATTTACCATATTTTTCAAATGACTTTAAAGTAGATTATTAAACTAACAGATCATCCTCTGGCATATATGTTGTTTATATGGATAATGTATACTTGCAAGGCTTTATCCCCAGGAGTGGCTTGAGGTCTGCTGCGGCAGCTGGCGCCCTACGCGGAAGGCGCTATTGGCACCCCCGCCTGCATGGCCGTCAATGGCCGTGACATAATCACGGGGCGCCCCGTTTTCCCTGTGACGTCATCATTGGGCACATGAACCGGTGGCACCCTAAGCAACTGCCTAGTTTGCCTAGGTTCACGGGCTGTCCCGTTTATCCCTTTTTGTGCTCAAGCCTTTTACTCTACAATTTGTTCAACCAGAATTTTAGTTAAAGCGCCATTACATAAAAATTGTTCAGGTTTCCATTTTTTCTAGACTATAGAATAAGGCAGAGGTCAGCAATCTTTTCAAACCGAAAAGCCAAACAATTTAAAAATTCAGAACAAGTGATCAACAAAGAGTCATTATAAGAATGCCTGTTTGCATGACTGAAAATGTACAATGTAATATTATTGATAATTGACATGATGATTAATAATAGCATAAATGAAACATTGTACTCAGACTTTATTTAATGGGACTTCTGATGCTGCATCTTTTCACACATTTCTCCAATGTTTACTTCATAACTGGTCAAATTCAGGTTCAAGCTACATGCGTAATTATGCATTTTTTTCAATTTTGAATTAATTTTTCATTTTAATTTAAAAAGTTGCATGCATTTTGGGAATGACAAGAGAGCCATATTTGGTTCCATACTGAGCCGTATTTGACTCAAGAAACATAGGTTGCAGACCACTGGAATAAGGCATGGATGAAAAACAATTATATTTATGTTAAAAAAGATATAACTGGTATAAACTGTTAGTTTATATTTGGAATCATTTTTCTGGGTGTTACAATGGAATTCCGAGAAATATTTTGCTCATGTCACCAAAAGCATTCTATTCAAACATATTCCTCTCCAACGATATACTTAGTACCTGATCATCAGAAATACTGCATTGAAATAATTTACATTGCCCTTGTGAATATGAATACAATAAAGTATGCACACGACAGATCTCCAAATTCACTATCTGAATCTGAGAGGTACTTTGTGTCCACGATCTCAAATGAATTCTTTAAACTAAAACAGTGCTTTAACACTTTAATCTAAAAACTTAAAAAACAACAAATTGTTTAGTAGCACCTTGAAGAGTAACAAAACATGTAGATGGTATCATGAGCTTTTGTGGGCAAACCTCACTTCTTCAGATGACCATCTACAAGTTTTGTTAGTCTTTAAGCTGCTACTAGGTTATTTGTTGTTTTTTAAGTTTTTCCTGTTACAGACTAACTTCTCTGAAACTTTAATCTTAAAACAGTGTTATTTTTTTATCCCTTTTACATACTCCTGTTTCCCACCATCTTTTCCCACATTTCTCAAAAGCTTTTTGAATCATTTTTCAGTATAGGATTGCAAGAGAGTGACATGATGTCTTCCCATCTGTCAGAAGTTTTAGCAATCTGCCTTCACAGTACTCCAAGCCCTTGGTATCCTGAGATAAAATTACCAAGCTCAGGACACTAATCCCAATGTCGCATCTGGTAGTGTACTGTGTTGCAGCTATACCTTCTCTGCCAGCCACCATAAACTAGTTATTTTTGAGTTACTTATTTTACCTTCTTTTAAAATCCCTTATTTTGTCTTTGAATATCTCTTATTCACAATACTTTTTTATTTGGCACGTCCTCTTAATGTACAACATCAACTAGTAGTAGCAGGACTGGAACAGTAATATAACTTCCTAGTAGCTGTCCCTTGCTAGTAATGGCTAAGATTTAAGCAGTGTAATCTAGTACAATAAATGCCAATATACAACTCTTTCTCTTTCCACATTTCCCCTCCCTTTATGGAGGAGTATGATGTCTTTTAATGGCTTTAGGAACCAAAGAAACTCTTCATCAGCATGTTGAACCATCACTTTGGGCATAACTGTTCTCTAAATTAAGTTACTTCATTTTCTTACCTATTTAAAACATTAATGCCTTGACTATAATTTTGCAAGCTTGCTATATTTTAATTTCTCTAGGACAATATAATCAGTTTATTTTTCATGTTTTGAATTAGATTTTGCCCTCTGATACATTGCATATTATAGCAAATACTAATAGAAGTTAGCTAAATAGGCTGTGACAATTAAATTAATAATGCATTTTGTTTGCAAGTGTTTAGTCTTCATGGTTTGACTGATATATGCAAAGATGGTAATTTATTAAAAGTAAATTCATGTAATTGTAATACAGAGTTTGATGGACCAAAAAAAGTTGTCACCATGACTATCATCAAAAACAGAAAATTGAAATAAGTTCAAAAGGGTACATTGGAAAAAAAGGCTAAAATATTGTAAATACTGATAAGTTGGTATTGTTTTAACAAACTTCTTAAAGTATTTTTGATGACAAGCACTGTGACAGTTCTGAGAAAAAGAAAATGTTTTGCAATCCATGCAGTGATGCTGGACTTTGGCAGCTTATTCTCTGCTACTTTACATCCTCCATAAGTATTAGTCTTCGATATGATACACAAAATGAAGGTGTCTTAGAGGCAGTGCTCAGCATGGCTCATGCAAATCAAGAAAACAAGCATAATGCATAATGAGTAAGGTTGTTTCTAAAACATTTTATGTGGATCTTATTTGAAAGGGAAAACATGTTTAAAAGAGAAATTATCACAAAATGTAATGCAGTTAAAATCGGAGGCTCTTATAGCAAAGAGAATTATAGTGAAATGCTTATGTACTTCAGCAAAAAGGTACTGCCTACACCATTATGATCCATTCTCAGAGAATACCTAAATAAGAGAGAACATTTTTGTACAAAAAATCCTCTATTTTTTTGTCATTTTATTGGAACTGTGATACTGATTTATTGTCATCTTGGATGTGCCTCAAAACTGATGTTATCTACTAAGTTCAGGGCCAGTACATATTTGGTAGTTCAGTGTCAGTAATCTTCATGGGAACCATAACTATGTCTTATTGGCAGGATAAATCTTTAGTTACACCTTTATTATATGTAGTAGGCCGTATGGTCTGGTGGTGAGGGAAAAGATCAGCAATGATAGTGCTGAGTTCTAATTTTGTTAAATCAATGACACGCCAGCAGTGACATTATTGTGTGGCAAAACTGGGCCAAATCAAGATTTCACTGAAAAATATAATCTGTGAAATAATCTGTGTGTGTGTACATACACAAATGCACTCATGCATACACACAAAGACAGTAGGATATTCATCATGTTAGCTAACTTTTTAATTATGAAGCATGGCTTAGGTTTAGAAATGCTTAATTTGAAGAGGTACATTTAATTGTTCTCCAGACATTTGTACAGAATGTAGGGTAATTGCTGTAGAGTATATATTTTATAAATCTTGTAGAACATGGTAAGTATGATTTCATTGTTCATTAGAACTCTGTCTATTTAATCTATCTGGTACATTTTTGCAGAGTACTGTAGTATACTAGTGAAAGAACATAATTAGTTGTGGTTATCATATAATTATCTAGTCTATGAAGTGAAGTTTAAAAAAGTGTTTTTTAAAGAAGTAACTTGACACACATGAGTAATCCCATTGAGTTCAGTGAGATTGTTAACAGGCATTAAGTTTTTTATCTGCAAGTGTTTTTCAGAATTTGGGCAGTGTTTTCAAGATTTTTTGGTACGATTGTAAATAAGTCATGAATTTTATAAGGCTGTTCTTAGAGATTCTATGTATTTTAATATGTTTTAAAGTACTAGTGTGAATACTATAATTGGAATGTTTGTGATAGGAATGAGTATAGTAGTTGCCATTAAAAATCAACATTTACGCAAAGTTATTGCACAGAGATTTCTGTTATTTCTTCTTTGAAGTGTTGGGAAATGCTGGGATATCACACGGAGATAAATGTGGGGGGCGGTAAATTTTGTTTTGAAATCTGTATACCACTGGTCGATATGTTGCCCTTTGTTGGCAGTGTGCCATATTCTCCATGGTAGAGATGCCATTACATTTGAGCTATTACAATTGCTATCATCACTGGTCAACTTAGATATAGAGATCTCAATAGGGTGTTAATAAAAGACAAAAAAAAGCTGCCAGTCTCTACAAGAAATGTATCCCTCAGGAAATTAAAACTTGTATGCTATGGCATACTGGAGATGACTAGCTGCATCTATGGATTTCAAATCATCCTCAGTAGATCTGAAAGACTGTGTCTTAATTTTAACTTGAGAGAGTCTTTTAATAAACATCCTATATATGAATTTCCATTACTCTCTACTTACAGTCTAAGTATCTCAGGTTTTTGTTAAATACTGATGAATAGAAGATAATTAACCCTAACAGATAAACGGGGTATTAATAAAAGAAAATAAAAACACAAAAGGAGTCATCCAATTAAAATCCTATATAGTCTTAGAAAAATTATCCCACACTCTTTATATTTAAATGTCAATGTCTTGACCTGGATGTTTCTATTTAGGTGTAAAAGCAGAGATGAGTGAAGTGCTCCATTGAAAATTTTTTCTAATTCACTGAAAGAAACTGAAACCTCCACCCATTTCTGAAACCACTCCTCCTTCTTTGAACGAAAATTCAGATATGGCATTATCTCTCTGATGCTGTTATGTTGAAAAAAAACCAGCACTTTGTAGCACTTTAAAGACTAACAAGATGGTTTATTAGGTGATGAGCTTTTGTGGGCTAGGCCCACTTCCACGAAAACTCATCACCTAATAAACCATGTTGTTAGTCTTTAAAGTGCTACATAGTCCTGGTTTTTGTTTCAGCTAGACTAGGCTAACATGGCTACATTTCTATTACTATGCTGTTATGTAGCACTGTGACTTTTTTGGTTAAAGGGGTAATTTTAAGATTTGACCCTTTGTCCATTCAGTCCCAACATGCTTCTTCCTCAATGGTTAGTGATAGACTGGACATCTTGGAAGATATTAAGAATCATATTTGCATATAGTTGAACATATGGTGCTGTACATGAAGGGAAAATCCATTCCTTATTGGTGCAGTTGATCATATTATGACATCATTAATCATAAGATTTTGATTGTCCTTATTGTAGCTTGCATGACAACCATTATTAATTGTTGTCACAGTATTATGCAGTCATTTTTAGAAAACCAACAATAGTATCTCATTCAGAGTTGTTCTGAAGCAATGAACTCCACAGATTTACTCCACATCCACCATGGATGTGGTTCCTATAAATAACAAGGAAGCACTGGATAGCGCGAGTTTTCAACTGAAAAGTTGCTTTATCCTACCATCATGTCTGCTTCTACTTTTTATTGCTCCTTAACCAGATCTTATATTACAACTGGGCAAATTTTGTCAAATTTTACTTAAAAAAGGCATTTTTGGGGACTATTTTGGTTTGTTTTCAACTAGCTCTACTTTTAATGGTTTTCCTGGGAGGAATGAAGGCTCTTCCTAATTGGAGATGTCCTGCTATTGCTGTGAGGAACATGGAAGAAAGCCATGGAGCCTTATATGAAGAGTTGTCCTCTTCATGAAAATTCCTGCCTACTGGCACTAGATTTATGATGGCAGGGAGGGAAAGAACTGAGCTTGAGAGCATTCATTAAAAATTCAAAGTTTTCCTGAAGGTTCATGTGAGGATGGGAAATTTTGGATGCTTATCTGAGCAAACAATATTTAAGTTGGCCAAGAAGTCATAAGGATAATTCTAAATAGTTAAAATTAGGCTTTGAAGACAATACTCTATCATGCTTGAGTGAAGTTCACCTCTTGGTTGATGCTATATTCATAGATTCCAAGGACAGAAGATAGTGTTTCAGTCTGTCTCACTACAAAGAAAACATTAATTTAAGTGTGAAGGCTATCTTTGTAAATGGATTGATTAAAACAAAAATTGTATCTAAATGAGAAGAAAATTAAGATAAAAAAATCGGTAAAACAGGCAGGTTTCCTTTGCTCCCAGTCATTTCAAAACTTACTGGTTTTGGAAAAAAATATGAATTTAGTGTATTACAGTAGTCACACTACAATTTAGATGTGATATTCGGCATTTGGAAAATCTAGTATCAGGCTCCATGCTTCCTTTTCTGATGAATGAAGCTCTGTTCATCATGCAACTCAGGGATGCAATAACAGCATCGTAACTGGTTTTAAGTAAGCTAACTTGGTATAAATGGTGTTTTGGTTGTAGGTGGTCTGGCTCAGTAGTCAGAGCAAGAGTCAGGTCTGTTGCTCAGATTGTGGAACGAAGAAGAGAGTCAGCACCAGAGTCAATTACCAATTACCAGAGCCTGGGTTCAACCCAGAGTGAGTGTCAGAAATTGAAGCTGAGGGTCGGAGCTGAGGTCAGTTATCAAGTGCCAGAACCAGAGGTAAAGCCAGAGTCAGAGCTCAGAGGCCGGGTTCAGAGCCAGGACTAGTAACTGATAGAGGAAATGAAATAAGGGCAGGAACTGGAGAAAAGGTAAGGATGAAGCATGGAGGAGGAACATGGTAAAAGAGGAGCAAAGGTAGGAGTGAGGCAGGAGCCAGAAACAGAGCAGGAACCAGAAAGGGGATTGGTGCAGGGTCCAATGTAGCCATACCAGGAAATCACCTTGTTGCTTGGACTGTGCATCTTTCTGGCTTTACATGGTGGTCTGGTTGTACCATTTAGTGGCACCCAAGCAGTCCTCCAATCATGGCTCCTGTGGGTAGTGCCTGGTCTGAGACTATAGTTCTACTAGGTTTTAGCAGACATTGAGGGAAGGTCTAGAATGTAGCAGCTGTCTTGAAACTCAGAGGTCTGAGTTTAAGGTCTGGGAACTCAGATTTTTGTCAGCATTTCAGGTACAGTATGGGAAGCTGTTTAAGGGCTTGATTTTGACTGTGTCATAATCCCCAGGTAAGGTGCAGTCAGGCCTGCTGATGGGAGAGAGTCGACAAGAGGCAAAGGATGCAGTTACCCCGGGATGTGGTGATTCATAGGGACCTATGGCTCCTGGCTGCTGCCTCTTTTACTGTGGCAGTGGAAGTGACCAGAGCCTCGGTTCATTTGAATTGCTGCTGGACCTGGGCCCTTTAAATTGCTGCTAGAGTACTGTGCCACATGTTCCATGCAGCTCTGAGGGCTGACTGCCTCCAGCCATTCTCTTCCACCTGAGGCTCCATCCCTTCTGGAAGCACAGACCTGGCCTCCCCGACCTTGCCTAGGGGCCTGTGGAGGTTCTTGGCTCACCTGGGTGCATTATATAACTCTGTTCCAGTATAAGCAGACCAGGAACCACACTGTAATTCAGACACAGGTTCCTCTCCTATACCACCCCTATATCTGGCACAGATCGCTTCCCACTCCATGCTTACTCAGCTGTGATGGTTGGTAGAGTAAAAGTAATCGTGAGGGAAAGCGACTCATTTCCTCTGCCTACCTTCACAAGAGGGGGGAGCAGCTGTCCTCTAGAGGCTGCTCATATGATATAGTGGTCTATGGTACATTAGTATAAAAATTTATAGTGATGTCCTTTGTGGCATTTATAGATTTAAAATCCTCCATGTCAAGGATGGTATCATGACTCTTAGCTTTGATCAGTATATAAAATACAACACAGATATTTATTGAGTGCATTGTAAAAGAAGCAAACATAATCTCTTGACAGTGCAGAGATGAAATATTTTCCATATGCTTTGAGGAAATGTGGAGGAGTACTTTGTGGACTTTGGAGTTGAATGTGGAAAACTGACAAACAGAATGCATTATTATGATAGTAGAAGATGTACTGTAAAGTAAACTTAGTATTAAACCATGTATTTTGATATACTGTTTCTGAGTCATAATATCGTCAGGATTATTTTTCTG